>NC_041369.1:13422411-13694911 GCF_900634415.1 Cottoperca gobio
TTAAAAGCAGACAAGAGTTGGACATATTGTGTATAATACAAAAGATGTTGGTACACGAAAAAACATATACCTTCATCTCACTAGGCCCTAAGGCTTTAATGAATTTATCCAGTTTGTTGCGGACGTCGTGTATAGTCGGCTGGCCTCTAGTAGCAGCAGATCCTTCCATGCCTTCACTTAAACGCTTCTCCAGTTTGGCGAAGGCCTCCAAAAATGTATACACTGACATGGCCACTGCACTGGTGGGAATCTGACCGAGATCAAAATAGATGCTTAAGTGCTTCAACAAGGGAGCAAAGATGTTTGTAGATAATAATAACACTGCCTAACACAGTAATTAAATAAGTCCAGATAAGTGTGTCACAAGTGTGCCCCCTGCTGGTCACAAAACCACAACACGTAAACACTGTGAGAGGGAGGGAATGGTGTGTACATATGCAAGTACACACATGGATGTGGTATCCACAAACCTTAGTTAGCAGTACAAGTGTGATGCCCGGCCACAAAGGCAGACAGTACATGGAGTGAGGCATCATGGGATACAGCCCATCTTTGAGTGAGACCTCTAAGAAGACTCTGCGAGGGGTCGAAGGGTCAGGTGGAGGAACATCCAGAGTGTGCAAGCTGTCCTCTGCCATCTGAAAACATCATCTTTCAGTGGTGAGGTGTCATTCAAAAGCAAACAATCAGTTTATTTTGCGTTGAATATTATAACGACTAGGAATACACACTGAGATGTACTCTCACCTGGACGTCTGGGTCCACAAACTCAAACACAGGAGTGCTCCCTCTCACTGGCATGTCTGCTAATACACAACAATAAAGATTTACAACAAACTATTGTTGCTGTAATGTAATAAGATAAATAACTGATTAAATACGAAGACACAGATTCTACACAACTCACCTGAACTGCTTGAGTCCCCGTCTCTAGGGGAGGGCTCTGGAGTGTAAAAACTTTCAGGACCAGAACCGGATGTACTATCAATATCCTTCACAGACAAACACACAACATGCACAGAAACAGACGATAAAAAAAATCAGAAACAAGGTGACTCACATCTTGTGGTGGCGCTGTGTGAGCGGCTGTCAGCATTTTGTTTTACCTCAGGATTAGAATCATCCAGGTCTATGTTGCTAGGATACATATTCTGTGCCATGATGATGAGGGCGAGGAGGTCTGAGGTGGAGAGCGTGCTCGCATTGCGGCTAGAATGAGCGGAGGAGCAAAGAGAGAGCGCACTTTATAAAGAAATCCTAAATGAATTCAAATGAAGCCTCTTCACTGATTTAGAAGTTATAAATAATGGTGCTGGGATAAAAGCGAGGGGTTTGTGGACACATCTGTACCTGGAGTAGAAGGCGAGCAGTTTGGTGTGAACCAGGATGAAGGCGTGCAGCACTTCCTCTCCTGCTCTCTCCACACTGCTGTTGAGCTGCTGAACTAAACGGCGCTCCAGGAACTCAATGCACTGCTCACATAGCGTGGGGTGGATCAGCCTCTCCACCGCCTGAGAGAGGGAGGAGACGACCACAAAGAGAGCGTGGGGGATAATGACGATGTTAAACTATTGCTTCCATCCGAGCCTGAGCGCTGAGAGACATTTTTTTTGCCCTTAAAACATGTACACACTGGCATTTCAAATGTTATAGACCACACATGACATGTGTCTCTAATGGGAAAAAGGGCTGAGGAATAGCTGGCGTGTTTTTTTTTTGTTTGTTTTTTTAGGGGTATAATGCAATCATCTAACCTTAAAATGACTTTGACTGGATATACTACTTCTGAAATGATAGCCTTAAAAGGTTAATCCAATCTAAATCCATCTTGTTACTTGGAAAAACTGAGGATTTCTGATTAGAATAATCCAAAATTGTATACCTAACTGTTTGTTTTATTGCTCTTAGTATACCTATTCTTGCTATTTGCTGCTTCTTCTTCTTCTTCTTCTTCTTCTTCTTCTTCTTCTTCTTCTTCTTCTTTGTCCGTTTTTATTTATTCTTTTGTTTCTTCACTTTGTAAAACACTGTGAAGTAAACCCACAGCATAAAAGGGGCTGTACAATAAATAAAGTTATTAATAATAATAATAATAATAATAATAATAATAATTATTATTATTATTATTATATGTAAAGCTGTAACTGGTTCACTGTATAGCGGAGTAGACAGCTATACTGACATGGTTTGAACCATGAGCTTGTCATTCCTACCTAAGACTTCAAGATTGTATCACAGACCTTCAACAGACATAGTGCAACACACATATTTTGTTAATAACGAAGAAGAAGAAGAAGAAGAAGAAGAAGAAGAAGAAGAAGAAGAAGAAGAAGAAGAAGAAGAAGAAGAAGAAGAAGAAGAAGAAGAAGAAGAAGAAGAAGAAGAAGAAGAAGAAGAAGAAGAGAACAGACAAAATATAAACAACCAATTGATTTAAAAAAGGGAATTTCTGTCTGTTTCTGCCATCTAGTGGTCAACGTTTCTACATGCTAAAACTGATGCAGCAATGCACCAAAAGTAGCCCGGGCTTCAATAATACATAATGTGATTCAAAAAACAAAACAAGACGAACATCATTAAAATGGCTGTTCACCAATACCCACAAACTGTGAGGTTGATGGAAACAAAGACCCAGACACATTGTTGAGCAAGAACCAAACAAAAAAAAGACACTAACGCTACAGCAATGAATAATAGCTAAATATATAACAAACGCAAACAACACAATACCTAAATAATAATAATAGTATTTGTACAATATCATAACACTGAGAGCTCAATAAAGTATCTGCCTGTGCATTATTGCGTACGGGACTCCTGTAGGGACAAAGATATTAGCTTGAATCTGTAGTGGCAGAAGTCTGCCCTGCTTTAAAGCTGTCTTTTGGTATCGTCTTGTCCCCAACAATCTGCTGAGGGAACCATTTGCAGAATAAAATCTATACCAAATAGGATACAAAACAAAAAAAAGGGTACAGTTTTCCTTTAAGGCCTGCTGTATAAAGTAGCAAATGCACTGCACCTCCACTAAGAAGCTCTGGTCGTTCTCTCTGAGGTGGCTGTATGTCTCCAGCAGACTCTGGAGATGCTTCCACAGCCTCGCTCTCTGCTCCGTGTCCTGAGGACGCAGTCTGGTGACAAACACAGTTCATACATCAACCAGATGTCACGTTGAATCTGTCCAGTATCAAGAGGAAGAGCCCTAAATGCCTTACTCTTTCCTGAGGAGGCTACTGCTGAGGGTGACCATGCCAAACATAACCTCAATCATCTTCTTCATCACGTAGATCTTCCTCCTCAGATCTCCCTCGTCCTCTTCCCCGTCTCCATTCACAGCAATGTAGAGACACTCGTCGAACTGAGGAGGACACAAAATGACCTTATTAGCTTGCATTGGCCTAAGAGTGTGAGTAAAATGAGTTATTGAGTAAAGATGGTTGTATTAAACTGTAAACTTAAAAAGGCGACTGACACTGTATGGACCTGAAAGATGTCGAGCATATCATGCGCTGCAGGAGGACAAAGCCTGGTTTGATTCCTTAACAAGACTCACATGACGCTTCACAGTAAGAGAGGTCTGAGTGCTGTTACTGTTAGCAAGGCAAAGTTCAAGCATGCAGAATTCTGCTTTACACATAAAGGGAGTTCAAATCAAGGTCAAAAGAGCAATAAGAACAAAATCACATTCTTTAGATTTTTTAATGGATATGTGTAGACAAATCTGGGGATCGCTGCAGCGGTGATAACAGCTTTTATTTTGGAAGCCAGGCGCTACCTGGTGTAGGACGTAGATATGGTTGTTTTCTGTGGTGAAGGAGGTGTAGCTGTCCCCCAGCCTGTCCACCATGGTGCTGCAGGAGATGATGATGGGAGCAAACAGAGTGCTGATGCTGTCCTCGAAGGCTGGAAGCTGACCATCAACACAAAGAAAGGAAAGAATTCAAACAAATAAGTTATTCTAACAGCTACGGGAAGCCAGTTAAAAGGTGTACACACAGTATATGTTGATTTTCTTCCTCCTTACCCCCTGGCCATCCTCTTGGGACGCCCCGTACTGCTCCTGGACATTCTGCTGAAATTCTGGGTCGGTCCAGTGGAAGAGGACCTCGGCGCTCTCACTGGATATCAGTAAGCACTTCATCTGTCCTGCTTTGCTGGAATTACTTTAACTACTTCCATGTGCTTTATGCTGTAAAATAAAATAAAATAAAATAAAATATTGAAGCAAAGGATGTACAACAGAGTGTAAAACTTTATTTTCACACAGGCCTAGTTATGAATATATTAGCCACTGGAGAAACTGAGAGCCAGGGGGAACTTTTTCCCACACTCCATTGACCTTTGACCTAAAATAAACAGTATCTTAGAGCTGATATTGTATCAATGACAGCCTCTGGTGAGAGCACAGATTAAAATAAAAGTAAGGTCAGAGGCAAAAATGACAACTGCGTGGGATTTTAGGATACTGTCAGTCAGAGCAGATATAATAGTCTACAGTGTAGACTCTACACTCACATTCACCTCAAGAGTTATATGTTCATTCTCCTCAAGAAAAGTGTTGCGTAGTACAGGGTCATCTTTGGAGATCTAGTGAGATCAACCTTAATTAAATAATAAATGGGGGAATATGTTTTGTAAGCTTACTGCCCTCTGAAATCAACTCTTACTTAAAATAGGAGGAATAAAAATACTCAAAAGGCTAAAATCCATTATACTAAATCTACAATCCTTTCAATTTAGTACAGAGTATGTTGCACTTCTTTTTAACAATTATTTGTAATTTACTTCACAGAAAGGTCAATTTGCTAATATCTGTAATTAAAAGATGATCTTTAGAAAATACCACTGTGAAATATGTCTTGTCTCCTCTCTCCATCATAGAAAGGCAGGACACATGTGATTGCAACACTTCCTGAATATTGCTAACCATCATCAAGGTTGTGCATACTAATGCTTTTGATCATGTTCATGTGTTGTGAGTGGGCATGTTGTGAAACATAAATCTACTGTCTTCAATCTACTGTATTCTACTATAGACACATATGTATGTGCAGATGCTACAGCCCACAATCACATATGTAACTTTATTCAGTAGCGAACTGGAAGTACAATTTGAGTCACTTTCTACTTCTACTAAATATTGTACTTTTTACTTCACAAAAAGGTTGTGATAGCTTTAGTTACTTTACAAATTAAGATGTTTGCATACAAAACATAACAACAGCTTGTAAAATATTATATATTTTTATAAATTAAACTACGGTTCATTATTGTTTAATTATTTAAATAATTTAGAATTGTTTTTATGACACAACAAGAATTGTGTCAATTTGGGTTTTGAAAAATTGTGATTGTAATTTCTCACTATTTCCAAACAATCAATCAAATACTGAAGAAAATAATAATTAGTTAAAGTCCAGACTGATGCAAAATAGTTAACCATGAGCTCCACCTCCACTACAACAGTAAAGTCCTGCTTTGACATGAATGCATGATTGATAATAATCTAATGATGTAATAATATAAAAAAGGGCACATTTTTCTGCACAGAGTACTTTTACTTTTAATACTTCAAGTACATTTTCCTAATTTGACTTACTTTTACTGAAGTGACATTTTCAATGCACGGCTTTTAGTCAGAGTATTTTTACAGTATGGTATTAGTACTTGTTTTTAAGTAAAGGGTCGTAATACTTTCTCCACCTCTAACTATATGAGCCTGAAGCTCAACAAATGAATATGTCTATCACATGATGCTGTTCCGATCCGTAAACAGTGTGTTGCCTAATGCTCTTTACTTCCCCTTTATAAACTCTTGACGCACGCTGACTGTCCATGTCGAGAACAAACACAGTGACAGTTCATGTCACAACTCACTCTTGTGTTTTCTGCGACGGGTGATCCCAGCATCTCAGTGTCCAGTGTCTCTGTTGTCCAAAACTTCAGGTCTCCTCAGTTTGTGGACGTTTTCATCGCGGCTGCTGTCTCAACCCAACCTGCTTCCTCCAACAACACAGCTGAGTCATGTGACATGAGCAGAAGGAAGTTTGCGCTGATCTGAAAACAGATAGAGATGTCAAGCTGTGGAGGAGCTGTCGTGTACAGACTGATCCTGGATAAGAGTGTGTAGTAAATGTGCACGTTCTTCTCAATGGGTTGCCCACCTCGAGGAGCCTGGTGACCAGCGAGGCAGGAAAGAATCACGTGCCTAAAGTGGGGCACATGACTGAGAGGCTGTGGCGTAGACAATAGTTTGGTATTTGTGGAATGCAGTTTAATAATTGAGACTGAGATTGGACGTATGCCATGTAGTGCAAATGTTTAAGAAAATAGGCGTAATTTGTTGCCTAAAAGGAACACAAAACAGCAAAAATATTAATACACCGTTGTTTTTTGTAATTGTTCACAATATGAAGATTACAATAATTCAAAGATTGACGCATGGATTTGATACTTCTTTTTTACATAAGCCTCTAATTTAAGAAAATATCAAATATCATTCTGATCAATAAGGAGAAGTTATTAATTCAATTTAATAACTTAAAGCTTTCTTAAAACAAACATGGACCTGAATACGTAAAAAATAAAAATAGAAAGAGGTCCCAGCATTCAGCTCACAAATGTAAATGTAGCTCTTCTGGTGTTTTTAAAGTTATCCCATAGTGAAATGTATACTACAAAAACACATTATAGCTAAAAAAAACCACACTATATAATAATAATTAAATATATAAGAGACATGATACATTCACGATACACTATAAACTCAATATTGAGTAGATTTTCATATTTGTTCCTATTTAAATATTACAGGTTTTTCATCGAGGGAGCAACTTGTAGCAGACATACATAACATATATTCTACATACACACAAATACACACACACCAAACACTAGGCTGTTTCTCAGAGAATGTTTTGATGGCTATAACAAATCTGTGTTGTATCACAATATTCAGCACAGATTGTATGCTTGGCTCCTGAGTGGAGCAAAGAACCCCGTAGTTAACGTAAATATTTATGTTTTATTAACCTTGCTTGGGTCAAAATGGTCCAAAATGCCAAGAGAGTTCTACATTGTGGGCCGTAGTCTAATCTAGTCCATCAGTTTTCTGTGGGATCCAGCATTCATGGGAGTCTTATTTAAGCTGACTCCTGTATATACAGAGTAAACATCATGAAATCCTCAGTGTATGCTAACAGGGCAAGGGGGCCTTGCATGTCTCAAATGGATCACCGAGTGTAAACAGTGTGAGGCAGGCCTGGGTAACAGTTACCTCCACTAAGGAGGCACTGTCACGCAGAAGTGGCCAGACACGCCGCAGTCCGCCTCAATCACAACACAATTAGATTTTGTCAGAGGAAGTGACGCTCCGCAGTTATTATCACAACGTACAGGATTATATGATCCAAAGTTTGCAAAACAAAACCATCTCTACGGATTGGCTTGATAAGATCATGGTCTGAATGTCCGGAAGTACACTAAGGCCTCATTGATCGATATCACTTTGGTCAGTTATTACTTAGGTCAGATACTCCATTTACTCAACAAACATACTTTGGATTTTATTAAACTAGAGTTTCAAACTGGAAATGATTCAGATTATGTTTTGCCCTGGCACCCAGTTAAACTTTCATCCATGTATCAAACATGTAGCTGATCTAAGAACATTTTTAACTAACACTGACAGATGATTTCAAGCAATCTTCTTGAGAAAGTGCAGCCCCATTCATGTTCTTTCTGCCCATTAGCATGTCTGTTTTCTCATGCTCTGTATTTCCAGGTTTGTATGTGCTTTAAAAATGAAGCATGGCTGCACATTCATCTAAAGGTGCATACATGTATGGCCTTCGTGGTATGATGAATAATATTATTTTCTCTTTCTAAGAACCCGATTTAACGGACCAGGTGTTAACGAGTCTGGTTTGATTCTTACGTGTCAACAATGTTGGGCTGTTTGAAACAAACCACATGAGAAATGAGACTGTTCCTGAAGTTCATTTCTGAGACCAAACATTTCTGCTACTTACATAAAAGGAATAAGACCATTTCCCACAAATAAAACAAAAATATAATTAAAAGTACATGCCTTGGATCACGGCTGTTGAAGGGACGCCAGAGTTAATGACTCACTGTCATGCAACTTCAGTACAGTTCAAGCCGTGTCTTTCTTTCCATATAAATCAGTACAGTGAGGTTTTCTCATCCCATCTTTGTCTGGGAGAAACTGAACAAGTGTTTTAGACAAAGGGCCCACAAGAGCCTTCGTCTCCCCACATGATCCTACCAAGCAGAGCCCAGTTGACTATGCATCAGCAGAAACAGAGCCAGGTCGGGTCCACGTTCTGACTGTCTGGACCAAAGCTGAAGTCTGGAGGTTTAGTCCCATCCTGGCTTCCTGTTTCCCATCAGCAGCTGTCCGATACAATGATAAGCCCGTACTCTTCTCACTGCAAAGACTTTGCTCCAGCTGCCTCCACATCTGGGGCCACAGAGTTGAACAGTTGTGTGTGTAAGAGTGAGTGTGCCAACGACGGTGACTTTAACACTGCGGTACACTGTTAGACATGTTATTGTATTTTTCTTAATTGTGGTAACTTACTGGCAAAATTGTATTTAATAAAATAATATTTTACTATATAATACAATTAAATGTCATATAAGAGGTAATAAAACAGGTATGTATTGTTAACAAATGAAATCCATTTAAGTATTAACAATGTCACGCATCGTACAGTGGCTTGAAGAAATAACAATGTAGAGTTGTGTTCAACAAACACGTGCCAACAGGAGCGCATGTGCATAATTTAAGTGCCGACCATAAACTAGCAAAAAGAAAAGGAAAAAAAACACAATCTTCATCCACGATGCGATGATGGTGGGATCCATCTTGTGGTAGCTAAGCTAAGACGTAGAGGGACGATGTGAGACATGTTTAAATGGCTAACAAATTCAATCGAAGTGACATTTGCCCAGATACATAAAATCAGTGGCAGTAGTAACAGCTTCCAGGTCCAGTTTCAGCTAAAGATGCACAACTATATCCCATTAGTTAGCATAATGGTGTCTGTGCAGGTGGGTGACACAAAGGATTCTGGTATGTTTTCTGTACTTTGATAGAGAAAGGGATTTTTTGTTTTTTTGGTAAAGAAATGGTACCAATATAATAAAATGTCTTCCTCACATGGTGATTCTGGTGGTCCTCTGGTGTCTCTTAACAGGAGCTTGTCTCTAACTGCAACTACCCAGACGTACCTAACAGCTATACAGATGTAGCCCACCCACTCAATTCTCATCTCCATAACATTGACTCGAAATAATGTCATTGTACACGCAAAGTGTCTACAGTGACAACGAATAGAGCCTGTGACTCTAGCTGGTGTACAGTCGGCCTGATTAGTTTGTATAATAGCTGTACTGTCAATGTAATCTTAAAACTCCCACGTATTATTTTAGCCTCATCTATTGGCCATTAGTTACCATTCAAATCACAATATAAGCCACATGAGGAAATGCAAAACACCCATATGTAAATGTAGTAACAGACAGAAAAGGCATGTCACCTTGTTAGAATACAAATAAAATAAAAAAAAGAGTCTTGGGATTTCTTTGTAACTCAAGTCTGCGGTACCATATCGTTGGCGTGCATGTTCGAGGTCATTTAAATCCACATGAAAAGAATTCTGTCTTTTTCAAACCCTTTTTCCAATTGGTGCAAGATGTGTTTCCCGCACACACTCAAGTGTCTTCTTATCTCAGCTAACGTAACAAGCAACAGTCCATGGTGTGGTTAGAAAATAGAAAACAGCTCAAAACAAAGCTCACTTTCTCGTTTACAAGGCTACAAAACAATACAACAATACCATACATCAGGGTTCAGGTCAAATCAAATCAAATTGATTTATAAAGACCATATTACACATTTGTCTCAGTGTGCTTTACAGCCTGTACAGCATACGACACCCTCTGTCCTTAGACCCTCCAACAAGGAAAAACTTTCAGGTCAGTTAGCTTCTCTCACATTCCCTCGTTCAGTTTAGTCCCACCCACCCAGAAACGTTGTAGGTTACAGTACTCATCACTGATTAGAAATATTAGAGGAATAAACCATGACAACTTCAAACACTTTTCTAATCTCATCATTGATCATTACGATCTGTGAGTCTTATCCAAAGACGTGCGGAGACACTATTTATTATAAATATTCACACTTTGGCAACTAAACAGGCTTCTAAAATAATGATATTGTAAGCTTACTGGGCATTTTTAGGAACGTCAGCTGTAGCAGACACATGGTACACAGACAGGTAGGCACTTAGTAACACATTAAAAAAACACCAGGCTGCAATGACACACAACTTTCTCTAAGGTAAGGTTTGTAATGCACTGCAGGGGCCCGGACATAACATATACTGATGGAGTAACGCCAACTAATACTCTAAACCAGAGAAAGTTTGCAACATTATAACCAGACAGAAACAACTTGCATTTATCAAATACTACCTTTATTAGTACTGTTTCTTAATATAGATTTATGAATAGAAAAACACTGGATAGGCTAATAATAAAGAATAACAAATATGCATTATTTCTAAATAGTTTCTAAATTCAAGTTATCAACAAATCTAATATTACGAATAGGATACAACAGAATAAGTACTAATATAATTAATGTATTTGTCGTTTATTATTTCCTAAACTGCTAGATGTAATACATTATTGCAAACACTGAATTGGAGAAAAGAAATACATACAAGAAAAACATAAACCGGTTATAATGAACCATTTAAATCAAACTAAATCCTTATATGGGCACCACACTGAGGTCATGTAGCCTATCTACATACCTGTATTTAAGGATGCTGCTAAAATGTGGCAGTTTTTATTTATAGGTTCTTTCTGTAGAAGGGTTTATCTCCTGGGAGGGTATATATCATATCGTCTCATCTCTTTGTTTCTTTCTCTTTTACTTGAGTCCATGTGCTTGTACAGATCCTGAGGACTGCTGTGGAGTCTGGCTGCTGCATTGCTCAGTGTTAACTCACGTGATGGGACTTGCACGTATCCAACCTGGTGAGTTTACAAGCAAAGTTTAATGTCGTCTGACTAAGATAGGGATGCATTCCTTACTTTAGAGCAGATTGTGGAATGATGAATATTTCATTTCGACTGAAGCATATACAGAACGACTTCTTAGGTATTTGTAGGTGTTTATTATCAATGTAAACTTTTTTTTAAGAAAAAATAATATATAAGCACACTTATTAAACATTACATATTAAAATAAGGCTCTCCAAAAGAAATATGAACATCTCTACATTAACTATGAACACATTCAGAGGACAAATATTCTTTATATTTAACATGTTCGGGCACTGAACCTGCTTATCTTCCACCACGCAGGAGTGTAGACATGTGTTCTTATTCATGTCAATAAAGAAGCACATGATGACGTTTTGACTCACTCTGTGGTTGTAGTCTAGAAAATAAAAAGCCAATCTTGAAATAAGATGATTACAATATTATCAACTAAAACTAAAATAAATGTGAAACATGGGTTATGAACCGTAAACCATCTTAAGTAATTCCTTTTCTTCCACAAAAAACTGTCTGTGCTTATGACATCTGCATCGTAACACCTCAGCATTAGCACCACTAACGTAACAGAGTCTTTTATAATAGAAATATAAAGACAAAAAAAGTATTTAATCATATAAATTAGATGTATACTGTATGTAAGTAAACATATCGATCTTAAATCACTTATTTTCACCACTCTTTTTATGTACAATACATTATCTAATAATATGACAGCAAATCTGTACAAAATTATGTAAAATATATGTATATTTAGTAAAATAAAAAATAAAAACCCTAGCAGCATAAGAGGATTATAAACGTGAGATCACACTGAAAATAGTGAGATAGGTTAAAGTACACCTGAAAAACTGGTAGTTCAAATTTTTTAATCGAAAGCGAAACCAGATTTAGTGCGGATGCAAGCTGCGTGTGAGGACAGATGTTATGGATGTGTTCACATTGTTCTTCAGCTATGCATCGCTGCAACACGACACTAGAGACACATCCTGGCTATTGTACTCTGCAGTTAAACTGATTGGATCCTGCAGCAGAAAAGCAATGATACACACTACAAACAGCCTTTAAAAGAAGCAGATTTCCCCTTTGCAGCCACTTGATATGGCAGGGGAAGAAACACACTCTCAGAGGCAAAACAGACCGGACAGACACATCAGTAGCTTTATCAACACACGCATACACACACACACACACACACACACACACACACACACACACACACACACACAAGTACACACACAGGCACTTGGCTAGTCCAGGCATGACCTTGAACGCACCACGCCATTTTCTCTTTGTGGAAAGGATCAAGTCCAACTGAAGTTGACTTGTGTATGCTTCAGATACAGAGATAACCAACTCTAGGTTTTTTACAATCCAAGGGAAGAAAATATCTTAAAATAGCTTGAGCCACAAAACGATCACTGTCCGTACAAGTCTTGTAGCATCTGAGTAGTTGCTGGTGAGAAGAATTGAAAAGTGTTCAGTGCAGCCCTTTTTATGTGTCTTGGGCAAGTCTTTCTTTTGTTGGAGCAGAGAAGACAACAAGGGAAGGGCCGGGTTTAATTGTAATTTAAATATTACCATTGAAAACCAGAAACCAGAGGATTGTACTGTATTCAAGCCAAGTGTCCTGGAGCAAGACACACAAATCCTAACAAAGTAGTATTTTTACCTCCCTGTGATTTCCAGGAAAGGTGAACAAAATCTTTTAACAACGTTTTTTTAAGCTTTGGGTCAAACTGGCAGAGGGTTTGTGGTTTGGTAGACTTCTGGGCATCACTCCTAAAGCTCCGGGATGACGGGTCAGTGTTATCTTCGGCAGGCGTATGCGTTAATGTTTTTGATGACATAAAAGCCTATGGTCATGGGAGGCATGGCTATTGTCCGTCCAGCCCTCAATGTCTTAGGTTTCAACTCCGGGAATGTCTCATTGTCCACCATGAGCAGCTTCTCGCCGTTCAGCTGGACATATCTGCAAAGAGAGGACAACATACAGACTGCATTAGCTCAGGTAGACTTGTTAAAAACTGGTAGCTGTAGACATGTGAAAGACAGAGGAGGCAGTTAATGAAGGTTTTCATCTCATCAACAAAAGAAAGCAGAATGCACCTTTAGTCTTTAAGGGTTTTGATTCTGTCAGTTGTACACTGGGGGGTGCTGTTGTAAAGAAAATTGCAATTTCACAACTGCACAGTAGTAAAGCCAGAGTTTTAGAGGGGAATGTGCCCAGTGAAGCGAAACACTTAATAGTCAACTGCACTGAAATAATACATTTAAAAGACTTTAAAAAAAGAAACTATTGAACTACAAAAATTGCTACTCTTTGCAGTATGATTTAAAGAGATACACAATTATTACACTACTAATAACAATATTAATTATATTATTATACATTATAATAGTTTTTAAAGACTAAACACAAGTTGCTAAAATACAACAACAACATTTCATAGTTTAAAAGTTAAATTAATTATAGTAAACAACTACAAATGATTTTTCTTTTTTATTTACTCTTTTAACATTAGAAAACTTTTAGATTATGAAATATAATTGAAGAGCTCTAACACCTCACAGATGTAAGTTATGGTGCACTCAAAAACATATAATACAAAAGGATTATAGGCCGAATATAAGTGTAAATATCACAATTAGTTTTTACAATAATTAAGAAAATCTTAAAAATCCAGTCACCTTGAGTAGGACTTTTAATACAAGATATCATTTAAGTAATTAAATTAAAATAATTGTAATAGGTAATATAACATCCTGAAGAGAAATGATCTCCGTATACTGTATTGTTATTATAGTATAGTATATTATATTGTTCTGCATTATCACCTTTAACACACAACTTTTCAACTTTAAAGTGTTGCTGTTATTAGCATCCATTTTTTATTTATTATATTGCTGAACTGTAAAGTTCACGGTATCATTGGATTAAGGCTAATGGTCTGGACATTTTTACGTGAACCTCAAATTCAATAAAATATCAAATAAAATGATGCTCGATAAGGTGAAGTTATGAATCAAACTGAGTTTCTCGCAGCTTTCCTTGAACACCCATGAACCTAAATACTGGGCCGGTGTTAAAAAGTCTCTCTATACTCAGACATATTTATAGACATCTGGTGTTGCTAAATTCTTCATAAAAGTCTCCCTGCGCTGCGTGTGGTAAAGGAAAGCAGTTAAGGCTTGAGAAAGGCCCGTCGTTAGCTCACTCTCCTATTAATTACCTTGCAATCCTGTTCTAACACCTAAAACATCCTCCATCATTATGCTGTTATTGAAGGATCATGCCTGAGCCACCATTAGGGCCATATGTCGGTATCGTATAACACACACACACACACACACACACACACACACACACACACACACACACACACACACACACACACACGCACGCACACACCTGAGACTGTTATTCCAGGATTGGAGGCTTAAGTCTGAGTCAGAATAACAGACAAGAGGCTTAAAGGAGAGAAGAAGAGACTGAAATCTCTCCCTATAGGGATAAGGCAATATGACTTATCCCTATAGGGAGAGTTTTCTAAGCTTTCAAATTACCTTAATACATTATGTGTCATATATCATAGTAATATAGGTGTGAACAGTATAAAGAATGTATAGCATAAACATGAACAGCAATAAAAATTCATGCACAAATTCAACGCTTCAAAAACATAACAAATCTGTACCATATTAAAATCATAGCGTCCGTTTCATACATCTTGTGTTAATGTCTGTATATGTCATTACACCTTTGTCCCACTAATGTATCACCTGTTTGCACAACGCACTGACAAAAAATAAAAATAACAAGTCAAACTAAGCTGGTAAGTAAGTAACTAAGTAAGTTTAGTAAGCCTCGATGGTTCTTCACTGAAAGTGTTTATTCTTTATTTGCTAGTATTTCTTTGCCTCATTTTTTAATGTTGTCTTAAGCTGTCTTCAATCTAGTTAGACAGGAAAGAGTTATTGCATGCAAGCATGTTTTTGAATGTTTTGTAGTGTGTATTCTCACACGTCGACTCGGCGTGAATTATACAACTCGGGTCCAACACCCACTGTTTTCTTAAAATATATTCACTGCAGCCTTTGAAGGGCACTCTATAACACCCTATTAAACTTAGAAAAAATAAAATAATTGAAGACCCATAAAGTTGTTTATGAAATTTCCATTATCCCTATTCCTCATCTCAACACCTTTCACACATTCGCAAAAATAATTACTTTTTTTGAAAACCGCTTCAACCAAAGTTTTCATCATTAGAGGAACCTTTTTTCTTTTGTATATATACACAAGCAATTACGCTACTGGAAGACTCAGACGACTGTTTTGGTAACCTGGGTCTCTCCTCATCACAAGTGAATGGAATGGGTTACTCTATAAGAAAACCATATCATTGTTTGGATAGAAAACAGTTGTTAAATGCTGCTCTGCGTGTATATGTGCACGTGTGTATGAGACAGAGAGAGATACTAACTTGGCTCTGAGTCCGTCAGTGCCGTAGGGTTGCAGCAGGTACTGATGGACAGTATTGTTCCGTAACGTCCCCGCCAACTTGATTTTCTTTCGCGACCGATGCAGGTTGATGATGTAGATTGTTATGGATCCTCTCACGTAGTTATGACTGGTGCCGTAAAGAAAATGATAAATGTCACATTAATATTACTTTACCTTGAGGAAAGACAATCGTGAAGAAAAAAAGGCTCTTCTCCACATCTGTTAATAGGGATTTATAATATATTACATTGCCATGTTGAATAAAATTCTCTTTAATTAAAGATGACTACAAAGAGAAGAACGCCTTTGATATTTTTATCACACATAGTAAGAGGATCAAACCACAACTCCTTGATCTAATCTGGATCAAAAGGCTTGCAGAAAAATAATACAGTATGATAAAGCATGCTTAAGCAAGTTATCATCTATATTTAGGATGAACCATAATAAACCACATTTCATTTTCAAAGCCTTTATCATTCCTATCTGATGCACAAATCTGCTTCTCTTGTACAGTGTCCAATATTTAAATCTGACGCTGTACCGCCCAGGGTCAGATGAAGGGTGTGAATGCGACACTTCTTGAGTTACACAGACAACAGTGTTTGAGTCCTGAGAGCAAAGCACTGGGGACACAACTTGATAGGGATACTGGCCAGAGGTAAATAACTAAAGCAAGACATGATAAAATCTAATAAGAGCCCAGATATGAGGACAAAGACAACACAGCTGTAGTGAATACCACATGTGCGCTTTGGTGTTTAGGTTCAGGGCTGGTAGACATCTCTCCCATTTACCACCTCCAAAATCTCATATCTTTAATGCAATCTTGGTTTTTGGTCCTATGTTTATCTTTTCTTCTTTTGGGCTTAGGGTGAGAAATTTAGTTCATCAACCCTGCAAGACTGCCAATATTGAATATATTTACCGAGAGAAATAAAGTAGTGTACTGTTGATGGGAAACGCTGTGTGTCTGGCTCTGTGTTAAACTCTTGCAGCCTTGTTTTTGAGAACCGTGGACCATGGCTGCGAGTGATAGATCAGATGCTTAGATGGAAGCAGAGATAATGACCTCTCAGGCCTTTCAAATGATGAGGCTCTTAGCGATCCAAACCAGGAACATAAACATGTGTTGATGCCGTTTGATGTTGGAGCGTCGCTGGAAAGTGAAAAAAGGCCATGCAAATCACTAAAAGGGTAAAAGGGGAGTGAAAGTCAAATATCTAATCTGCAAAGACTTTTTTAAACCAGGGACAGCCTGAGCACATTAAACAGAACAGTCAAACCACTAAGACTACAATGGTTCGTCCACTTAAGTAACTTGACTTGACTGTAAAACCAAAAACCTTTGGCTTCACTGTCTGATCATACGAGTCCATGGCTGATTGGTGCGTAGAGTGGAGGTGAGCGGCACTGCATGCCATGGGGCATCTCTTCACTCCCAAATTCACCATACATACCAGGTGGCTGAGTTGGAAAGTATTTCAACTATTTGTATGCATGTCATCAGGCCTCATGTGTGTGTTGGTTATGCAACTCCTGCCCAGTTATCGACCATCTATCTGTGCAGAGTTCCACTATTTTTCTAAGAGATGCACCACCTGTAAACGAGCCCTGTCTAGAGTAAGGCCGTAAGTCTAGCCTGGTGCTGACAGCCACTGGCCTGGGTTAAATGATAACCTTGAACAGGCCATGGTGGCACTCTTTATCTCCTCCAGGCACAGACCGCCTTATTGTCCCTCCCCCTCGAATACCCCCCTCCAGCCAATCCGAGATGGGATAAAGGCCTAGCACACCTTTCAGCGGCTCTTTGACGGCAGGGAGACAGAACACACACACCTGATAAGTGATACCCGTTAAGTTTTATAGGCTCTGAGCTGTGAATGAGCGGGTGTCTGCCGTCTGCTTATTTATGGGAAGCCGAATGGGCAGGTCTGGGATTTTGTTCTTCCTCACCAGACACTGAGCCTCAGGTGATTGCAGGAGGACATAGAGACTAGAAAACGTTAGAACCACAGCTGTCTGTTTTCCATCTAAGTCTTCAAGGACATTCAAGTATTGCTACACATCACTGCAAGGCTGAGAGGATGTGTGCTTTATCTTCTGTGAGTTACGAATGAAAAAAATGACCAAAATCACAGTATGTAATGATGCTGTGTTTAATGTGGTTACGCTGTAGCACGTACTTGTAGTAGCTGGTGCAGTGGGCGTAGATACGTAGCTTGTCTCGTATGACTCGTCCTGGTTGTGGCTTCCTCTGCAGTCCAGCCACCCGCACAGTTAAAACCCTCGGACCAACCAGGCGCTTGAAGACCAGAGAGAACCAGTAATCCTGTAGGGGCAACACCATCGCATACGCACACACACAGACACACATTTGGCATTACTTTTGTGACAGTATAGGTTCATTTTATCATCATAATGCTCAGGACAGGATTCACCTGGTTGTTGTTTTAAGATACAATGCAGGTGTGAAAAGGAAGTTTTAAAGACCTGATCTGACTGATGGCAGGGAAACAGTTTAAAAGCATTACCAACTCCACTGTAGTTAAATGCAAGGTTAAATCTAACAGAGGAATTTTTATTGAAAGAGACCATTTGTCACAGCTTTGTTGGATTCTGGATTCCCATAAACGGAAATATTGCTCAAATCTCAATTGTGTTTCTACAGCTATGAAATGTCCTTCTGATTGTGGTTTAAGTTTTGCAAACTGTGAGAATAAACAACGAGCCAGCAAAGCAGCTGGTCTGTGAAAAAAAGAGATGTATTGAAGAAAAACGTCAAGCCCAAATATGTCAGCATTTTGACACTTGACATTTAGTTGGAGCTGATTGCCCCATGTAACATGTCACATTGTATGTAACACGCGCTGACTGGTTTCAAATTGACAGGTCTTAAATATGAAAGTTTTACAAAATATTATTCTCCATCGTGAATTACTGTTTTCTGTTATCATTGTTGCGTGGTCCACCATACTGTGTCTCACTATATAGACTTCACAGACTCAACACCTCTCCAAGAGACCCAGAACAACATGTGTTCCTCAGGAAGTTCCCATGCAATCCTGCATATGGCAACATTTAAGGGCTTCTTTTTTCCATGCAGGCTTTAACTTAATTTGCTGCCAAGGCATCGAAGAAGCAGAGCACAGTATGGAACTGTATAGTGTTGGCCACAGGCAGAGGGATAGATGGGTGAATGTATGGCCAGAACTGTGATCTATGATTATTACATAGCGTTCAAAACATAGAACAGCTACAAGTCTGGAGTTTTATTTGAGCAAGATGGCCGAAGTGATGCTTTAGCCTTGCTTTGGGTTTTAATTTATTTAAACTCAAAAAAAGTCAAAGAAACCATCAATAAAATGGTATATCTTAAACTACGACTGCTGGTAAAATCCCCAAACAGTAATTGGAGGGACATAAACCTGAATTATTTTTGTGGGGAACATCAACTGATGTCCGAAATCTGACTTTCTCCCCGTTTCCCTGTTAAATAACCTGTTTTTCTCTCTGTCTGTCTCACCCTGTCTTGTTTGCCCCCAACTGTGCAGACAGACAGACATCAATTGGTGGAACAACCATCGCTTTGAGATCCATACCAAATATTATATCGAGCAAGAAACAGAGTGAAAGACAGGCATGCACAAGTAAACCAGTAAAATGTCAGGGACTCAAGAAAAGTGAAACCATACACCAGAGACCAATCAAACCTTAACTGCACAGCTTAGCGAATAAGAGCACGATAACAAGGAGAATAACAATTAACCTTTAGTGTTTAGCTAAATAGGGCAAATGAGAATCAGACTATTTGGTTGAGACGCTTTTAATCGGTAAGAATCCAGAGATCAAAGTATGAGGTCATACTAATACACTGCCTCTAGCGGGAAGTTAAACATTTTTAGTGTTGTGTTATTTAACTAGATCCATGAAGAAGTTAACAACCTTCAGCAAGCTCTAATTGGGTGTCCCATAAAATACAAAAAAAGATAACAGCCGTAGAAATGAAGAGAAAAACATATCCAGGAAAAGGTAAAAATAGATACAAGTATAGCCGCAATATGTAGAGTCATGAAGGTTCAACATGGGGAGAAAGGACAGAGACTGCAGTGCAGTATGCGTTGTATCTGAGATGTATGTGTATGTATGCTAGACAACTGTATTTATTCACCTGAAGTATTTTCTCTCTTCAGAGGGCAATCTTTTCAGACAGGAGTAATATGCCTTTGCCTACTGCCAGACACTAAATACTCACATTTCTGTTTCTCAAAGATGAATCCCACTTCACTTTAGTTTAGGAATTTACAACCCATGAGTGTGGAGTGAAAACAAAACAGAAAAAAGAAAGAGAGGATGATTGGGACAAAAGAGTCACTAAGAAAAAGGGTAACTGTGGAAAAGTAGGTGAAGTATTTGATTCATAGGGGTAGGGGTCTAACTGGATTCTACCAATGGGGGAGTCATTCTATAATACAGGGATGGGTAACCTCCGGCCATTTGATCCGGCCCTCGAGGTAATTCATGAACACACGCAAATAATCATCTCCAAAACTTTTTTTAAAGCTAGACGCCAATAGAATAAAACGGGGACTGACTGTTTTTCCTGGCCAAGGTCAGGGTCCTTGAACACAACACGAGCGGAACATCTCATCACGTGGTCACGTCATGCCAATAAACTTCAATATTAAAGAGACTGTCATTGACATCAGCGAACGCAGCATGGCGAGTGTAACAAAGAGAAATGTGGAGGCGGAATGTCGCATTTTACAGGAGAAATGGACAAACGATTATTTCGTTGAAGTTAAAGGCCAGTGTGCCTAGTTTATGCGTGATGAAAAAGACTAATCTTAAGCGTCATTACGGCACGAAACATGCCAAACTGCACGAGCTGAAAGGACGAGTACGTTTGGATAAAGTTAACACTCTTCGGCGGAGTTTGGCCCAACAAGCAGCTCTCTCCAGAACGTAACATACAAACATGGAAAGATAAAACAGAAGACACATGGATGAAAAAGTTGCTTTTTTTGCACAGCATGAAAGAAAGGTGAAATGATGAAAAATGAAAAAATGAAAATGAAAAATGAAAGGATTTTGTAAAAATTGAAATGGCCCTTGATAGGAAAAAGGTTCCCCACCCCTGCTACAGGAGAAGGGGCCAGGTCATAAATTTCCCCAGGTTGGCCCTGCAGTGAATTCTCTCAGCAGGTAGGCTGGGGCAGCCTTTAGACATCCAGCCATGTTAAAAGAATTGTGATCCTAGCGGGAGACCGTCATTCCCCGAAAAACTATGGAGACGAAGAGGGAAGAAAAATGATTAAATCGAGATGGCTTCGCCCTTTTCTTTTCTTTCTTTTCATCCCTCCCACCTTCCCACTTTCTTGGCCTCACTTTGACTATCGGCTAAAGAGAACTAATGAGGGATTTAGTTAGAAATGATTGTCAGATTTTGTAGAAGTTATTAGTTCATGTGCACAATAACATTAGTGGTTAAAGTGGTATTTTGGGATTACCAATATTCTGGCAGCTATTTCTAACCAAGGCAAGAATAAAATAATCTTGAACACTGACAAATGTTTGATTCCATCATCTTTCTTCTTTAATGTAGGAGCAATGATTTATTCTGCATGCCCTTAATGTAACCCCGGCTCAGCTAAATATAAATCTTTTTACGAACTTACTAGAAGACATAAAAGTCCCACTTTCATTTTAACCAAGGAAGTAAAATCTCACGTTTAGCTTTGAGTAGCTTGAGACCTCAAAAGTAGGCCTAAACATCTGTGTTGTTAAAGTTCCCTTCATGGACCGATCATACACAACTAAGTAAAAGAAGAAGTGTACATCAGATGATTAATAAAGTGTTGCGGACTAAGCTTGTTGTATCTATGTCTCTGCATGATTCAGATCAAACCACGGAGGAACTTGGGATTGGGCAGTTCCATTTCACACAGTGTTGCAGGCTATTTTACTAACATGCCTGTGTATCAGCATCTCAGGTTGCAGATCTCTCACCAGCCAACTGTCCCGCACAGAGAAGCACACAGTTGCGATGGGGGTTGAGGGGGGCAGTGACACTGTCCTGAGCTACTGACAAAGGGCTAAGGTTACATGGCATTTCGCCCCCGCGTCTAAGCACTCATCACCACTAAACGCCTTTCATCTGACCTAATAGCTCCCACGGGAAAGAGCAAGAGGTGCCATCGAGGCACTGGGTCTGGTACAGAAAAGGTCCAGAGCGAAACAGAACTGCTCAGGTCAGATCCTTGTTGTAATGATGAAGAAGGCTGAATTAAGGCCCTGACAATCAGAACCAATAGCCATGTTAATCCTTGCTGAACTGAAACTGAGAGACTCACAGGTAAAGGGTTAAAGTTCTGGTCCACAAGGTGTGTGTATCCGTAGTCGAAGAATGAATGACGCAAGACAACATCAATCCCCTGCACAGCAGCCATACCCAGCGCGTTCACCCACCTGGAATACATATGAACACACAGAAAAGAAATATTAGGAATGCAACAGCAGATGCCTTTGATTGTGATCATGTTACCAATAACACATACTAATACAATAATACTATTTTCTTTCTGTTCATTATTATTAAAGGTATCATTCTGAACAGAACACACCACAGTGGTTTCAGGGACCGTATGAAAACAGTACTTACAGAAAGCCAGCAGCGTATGTGTCAGAGAGATTATTGATGCCTCCTGCCCATGCTGGCCCAAGTCCACTCAGCCACACCTTCTTACCAGGAGTGTGTGTGTTCACAATCTGCATTGAGAGTGATAGAAACGGAGGTGCATCAACAACATTCATGCTGAAATCTAATTTGTGAAAGCTCCAATTGGATTTAATGTCTTTTAATCAATGCATTTTCATTCAAATGTATTTTAAGGACCATTACAATGGCATCATATGTATGTTTTTATACGAGTAAACCAGCTAAATTCTCACATTGCTGGAACTATTTTTTGTTGTACTGAATGCTTTTTTGATACCGACTGAATTTTAATCTGCAAGCTGATGGAAAGTCATTACAGCTGGCAATAAACCACCTCGACATATGCAACTAGACAGAAACAAAGATGCACACAGAATAATAATGTAAAGGTACACAAATACCTCATGTCACTAACTTCGGCCGAGTAGTAATGAACAGAAGAATCACACTTTTAATACATTTTATTGAATATTTTAAAGTTTTGTTCTTGGCAATGATTGCTTATTTTTCCCTGAGGCACTTTGGCGGTGTTCATCTCTTACAACTCAGCAAGTCCGCCATAGCAGCTAGTGTTGATAATATTACCTCATGGGGAGAGACAACCATTTCACCCCGAGGGCTCACTCTTGTGGTGAGCACATGTGGCCTTATCATCACAAAAACTATCCGAGGACTGATTCACGACTTGGCAAACTCAAAATGCAAATAGAACCCTTAACCCAGCTGAAATATACATCAGACATTAATCAACTGTATCTACAGTACAGCTCCAGAACTGACATATGATCATCGCTTGACGTTACATTTCAGGACTTTAAGGGTTAACTTTAGTACCTTGTTGACTTTAGTGATCTGCTCCGTCAGTGTGTCCAACAGGCGAGTTTTAAGGAAGTCCTCCACTTTGTTCACTCTCCCGTCCATATAATAACTGTAAGGGAAATGCAAAGAAATTGCTGTGAGAGAAACACTCTTTACACTCTTTACAATGTGAGCAACAAACATCCTTATCGTCACATTATTACAGCACAGATGGTGAAAAATAAACTGAAATGTACAAGCGTTCGATTTTGATTCTCTATCCAAGCACACACACAAGTATGATTTTGTATAACTTAGCTATGATGAACAGGGTCTGACATATTCAATTATACTTTAGCTTAATGACAATTTGACGTGGGATTGCATTAAAGAGGAATTGGACTGTGATTTCAGACTGAACAATGCAGACATCCATGTGAGTGAGAGATAAAGACACAAAGAGAGATGATGTTAGGAGAGCATGATGACAGAAGAATTCATTGGTAGTTAGTCCTGAGAAACATCACCGAGACAGAAAGCCTCTGCAAGATCCTCTGCAAGAGTCCAAGAGAGGAAAACAAAAGAGCAACGTCCACACACACACAAGTTCAGGTTGCGTACAACACTTTTACATCTTATCTGCACTGCAGAAGAAATAAAACAAATATTTGTCTTAATTATTATGTAGTTGACTCTCTTAGGGTGAATTTACTTATGATAAGTTACTTATGAAATGAAAGCAATAACACTGGGAAAAATGCGAGCAATAGCCTCACTGTTGATTATTACACTTATTATTATACACACAACATTGTCAGTCGAAGATATATTCCCTGTTTTAGTAACTTTATCCCAGATTCTCACTATTAGTGTCTCAATAAAACAATGTGACTTTAAGTTTCATTAGCCAGCTGATCATCATGGTCAAGTAAATCCAGAGTACAGGCTCAAACATTTTTCAACCTCTTATTCAAAGATATTGAAAATCTCTCAGTAGTGGCCTAGAATACACTGTAGCATTTCCACATCATTTGCTGCACATAAGCAATAACATGCATGAGAGTGAAATGACTCATGTAGAGACATAATTTCTTACAGCACCATACAAAATAAAATAACAGAAACAGATGCAGCACCTGTTAATTAGATATTTAGGAAATATGTGTCTCATTAGAGAGATGTATCTTCTGATTATATTAAAGCGAAAAATGTTATTAATCAAATACCAGATGAGCTCAGTTAAAGCTGAAAATGTTTTGTTCCACTTTAATTTTTTTCCCCCAAAACCAGAGAATACTCCAAGAAAACTATGATTCACAATTTACAATTGAGGCAATGAAGTTTCTTGGAGAATGCTAGTCAACAGCACATTTATTAATCAGAATCTCAACAAATTAATGGGAGACAATGCCAAGGAAGATTTGCACTGTATTGTGAATAAGGCCAGTAGAGATTCCAAAATAAAGGTTAAACGCTGAGGCCAGAGCTGAATGTTATTCATGTGGGGTGAAGCAGTGTTACAATCTGAGCTTAACCTCGTTGAAAATGTCGTCACTGTGTTGGAAAAGACCCAAGCTCCTGGCCTCAAACTGTAAACAACTCATGGATTAAGTCATAGCTTTACACAAATTATTTGGTTATCCTGTCATCTTTCCAGAGAGCTCACAATAAATATTCAGTCCAGATCCCAGGGAAAGAAATTCCAGTTCGTATATGGAAACAGAACAAGTTATTTTATAGCTATATCTTGCACTACAAATCAGTTCTACTGGGAATAGTGGCCACAGTCGATAAAAGCACAAGGTAACAAGTCAAGATTTGCTTTCTTTACTTAAGTTTGGTGGTTCATTAGAGAAGAAACCCCATAAAGAAATGAATAGAAAGAAAACAGTTGTAGTATTTGGACCAGGATTGAGGAGCTCAAGTCTAAGCATCAGAACCAAGAAGTGTTTCTTTGTTCATCCAAAATTTGGCATTTACCAGAATTCAATAAAATGTAAAAATGAACAACACTGTGTTGGTCAGCTTGTTTTACGCACAGAAATATAATACAGACTGCAGATGAAATAGACGTTAGACAGGGACGGATGGAAGCAGAGTATCAATACCAAACATGCAAAAACACCTACATTTAAAGTTTTACTAGAGTATATTTACAGTTAAATGTTCTAATGTATCAAAAGTACTAAAGAATAATGGTTCCTTTTACATTAATGTTGCGTTAGATAATGATCACAGAGGATTATTAAAGGTTTAGTTGTTGCAGTCTCACGACTTCTCCAAACCAAGTGCCTTGTGTGTTAGACATATTGTATTGACGTGTTATATTATTCTGCAGATTTGAGCGTATTAGGTTTTTGTTCCTGTTGAGGAATGTTAACATCCTCTGCATGGGTTCCTTTCCTCATCTTGTAAACCCCTATTCTGGAAAAAAAAACTACTTTTTTTAAAGCGGGGTGAGCTGAGGGGCGGCAAAGTAAAAAGATGTGTTTCTTGATGTGGACCAGCAGGTTATCATTCAGATCAATTATTGCATAACAGCGGAGGGATATGTAGCTTCCCTCAGGAATGCCATCAGTGAATCTCAGACAAAGAAAAGAGGAGATCACAAACCTTATTTCTCGCCTTAGCTGTAAATAACCTGCACACCCTCCTCTCTTGCATGCAGTACTACTCTCATTCTGATAGTGAACAAGAAAGATGTGAGTATAATGTGTCATCCTGAACTGGAAGCCATCTGGCCACACACTTTTGACTCGCTTAAATCTCTGTAATAGTTGGGTGTTTGATTAAAGAATCAGTTCGCCAACCTTATATTATGTTTTCCCACTTATTTCTAATGGTATCCATCGGATAGTTGTGGTTGTATCTGCCCAGGATTGAGATAACCATATCTGAGATTTAACACCAACTTGCTCACATTACCAATGCTAATATGGAAATGTTTTGCACTTAATATTAATCATGTCAAAAATAGTTAATTAGCACTAAATACAGCTGAGGCAGCTGGGAATGTAATTATTTTGAAAGTATTTGGTTGTGAACCAAAGTATTGGCCTAAATGAAAATGTGTTTGTTTGTTTACTTACTTACTTACTAACACACACACACACACACACACACACACACACACACACACACACACACACACATACACACACACACACACACACACACACACACACAGCTCTAGAAATTAAATTACAGCAGGGATAACCAAAGTAATTACAGTTTATCCTTTGGGGGACATGAGTGTCTGTGCCAAATGTTTCGGCAATCCATTCAATAGCTGTCTAAACATTTCATTTCAATCCACAATGTAACCTCATGGTCCAGCGAGAGATCCAGGGATCATCAAAGATTCATCCTCTGGACCAATAAATGTCTGTAAAAGGTTTTATCAAAATCTATTAAATAGTTGTAGAGCATGGACCAATGAGGAGGACAGACCAATCGACCGACATTGCCGTTCCTAGCTGCAACTACGTACATGCATTCACGCATTAATACACTTGACCTCCATGCCAAATTTGTGTACAGACTATCTCCGGGGACCACCGCGCCGCCAAAACCGCCGTGTACAGAGCTCCAGAGAGCCGGGAAAAAGAGTTGGCGTGCGGAGGCCTACTTCTGCGGGGTGATAACTTCTTATATTCACCTCCATTGTATTAGCAAGAAGGCTAATGTCAAAACCTAATAAAAGCAAAACAGTCTGCATGGAAACAGACCACTAGTGAGAAAGTGTTTCTTTCATATTTTTGGTGAATTGACCCCTTAACTCACATCACACAAATCTGCTTTAGGATTAAAGTGCATATTGCAGAACGATGGAAAGAGAAGAGAAAGACAAGACAGAAAGAGAATGATTACATTAACCGATCATGTTCTGTTGGTGAATCCAAAAATGGATAAGCAGCACTAACCGAGACAAGATGCTCCAAATGTCAGACTACAATGTTGTGGAAAAAGCGTCACGATATAATGCAAACCAAATATCATCGTTTCCTCCAACAAAACACCTCTGACCCTAAGCCACAGACACACACACTCTCTAACAAATCCATATGATTCTCTATAGACAATGAATGCTGTGTTTCCAACCTGCTACGCTTGATTCAGAACAACTTGAGCAATGGAGTAATACTGTGTTGTCGACGTGTTAATGAGTGGTGTCCAGCTTTATACGTTTGGCGTCTTTTGTAGAGGTCAGAGTTGCTGCCACGCAGGCTGGTTAAACTGGAATCTGGAGCTCTAGTGTAAAACAGACTAATTGACAGAGGGGAATGAGCCTGAGCATATGGTTTGGTTTTAACAGTGTGGGTGGTGTTTTTTTAAGCCTTGCTGACAGCCCTGCCTCCTTCCGTTTCTTCTAATTTCTCCTAATTAGACCTGACCTTCACCCTAATGACTATTCACTGAGCTTACAGTGGGTGTGTCTTTTTGTACAAGTTCAACATATGTGTGTAAAGACATACTTATAAAACATGGGGCAAAAGATCAAGCCATTGACACGTCTCTTTGCATTCCTACAGGATGTGCAATACACAAATGGCAGGTGTTAATAATTTAACACACACACACACACACACACACACACACACACACACACACACACACACACACACACACACACACACACACACACAGGCTCTTTTTCCTAATAGTGGTTGTTACTGGCTATTGCACACGCAATGTGGTGATAATGGTACAAAACTTGGTGCTGTTAGATTTGTGGTTAGTTAAGTAAGTAGTCTACGGTTTTAGAGGACTGCCAATTGATTATGGGGTATTCTACAGACAAAATAATAAAATAGAAAAAAAGGGTAAAATACCTACTGTTGCCACGTAACTGCATCTACAACAGAGCCAGCGTTCTTCATGAACCTGCAAGTCAGAAAAACAGAGTTATCTTTACCTGAGTGGCACCTTTTCTTCAAACATTTCTTTTTTTACAAACTGGGTCTGATTTTTTACAGTTATGACCATTATTGTTATGATAACAATATCCAATTTGGAAACTTTCAAGCAAAGGTGAATTAACCAAGCATTTTAGAATGGTAGGTTAATGTTGAACCAGGAAGTGGAACATCTATCGAGTTTATGAGAAGTAAATCAAACCACAGCAAAAGAACTCTACACAATCTTGGTTGATATGTATATCTACAGGAATAATGTGTAGTGTTAATTCACTTCACAGTAAGTGTTTAATAAAGATGGTAAAACTTCAAACTACAAACATTTGAGAAAGATTTCAGTTTAAAGCCCAGTAAACAGCAGTAACAGTGTTTTCTTGAGCTGTTTCTGCAGCCTGTAGTAGTAGTTTGCTTTCAGTTAGTTAAATACAAACTCCTGCCCACAAACATAAACTCAACATATACACAGTCCCTCGTCTGCCTTCCTCCTCCTGAGCTTTTGCATCTGTGTGTGTGTGTGCGTGCGTGCATGCGTGCGTGTTGTGTGTGTGACAGATACGGATACTGCAGAATCCATGAATGCAGCCAGACTAGGGACACTGAATGTAATAGATAAATATCTGGCTGTGTGTGTGTGTGTGTGTGTGTGTGTGTGTGTGTGTGTGTGTGTGTGTGTGTGTGTGTGTGTGTGTGTGTGTGTGTGTGTGTGTTTCCTAGTCTACCTGACCCAAATCTCTCCATATTTGGGGGTAACAGCTCGTCAGACAAGCCCGAATGTATGTCTCTAAACTTTCACTGCTCCGGCTTGTTTAGTCTGTCCAGCTCTGATATTTGGACTGTTGAGTAGCTCAGTGTCTAATTCATCTTATTTCCTGAGAGCAGCAGAGTAGTTGGGCTGTCAAACACAAGAGCCACCCCCTCGTAACAGTGTCAAACACACGAGAATCACTCTGTCGTTAAATGTGTCAGCAGTGACCTGCGGATAATCCAGCTCTCTCCTCTTCATCCACTCACTCCATCTTATCTTCTCAATACTCATCTTCTACATCCTTCTTTTCCTCCGAGTATACTTCTTATCACGCAGGCTGAACTGTACAGTACACATACACACAGCGGTGCACACAAATACGCACCTTTTATTTCTGAGATAAACAGCAGTTCCTAATGGTTTCACTGATGTAAGTAGCTCAAGTTCATAGAGGAGTATCAAATTATTCGTTCTCCCTTGTCTTCCAACTACCTGTCAAAATGTGTGTGGCTGCAGAGAGGAGCTGAAGACCGATTCAGGCTGAGATATACTGAGACATTAAATGTAGTTCATGTATCTGCACACACATTTTTTTTATACCACACATGAGTTTAACTTTATCGACTCTACTTTGTTTTAAAGAAACGCTGTTCCCCGTGTACTGTATTCAACAATGGCAGTTAAAGCCAGAGCTGTGTATTACACCTCCGTCACCTCTAATTATCATGTTACATGTGGAAAAAAATAAATCTCTCAAGACAAGTATGGCATTGTTTACAGCTTCCTTTCAGCCACTCAGAACAAAACGTTTAATGTTGATAGTTGCCAACTCTAACCTGTCTACTCAAAAACCATGAAATGTATAGCAGTATTTATTCTCTCTTTATTCCTCAAGGGCTAAGAGCAAAATATATTAGACCTTTCGGGGACATAATATTAGCAATATGTGAACCATTCGGTGACACTTTCTACCAAATCTATAGCACACTATGAGGGCATTCATAGTGAATTATAATGCATCTCATAATGCTTCACACATAAGGCTTTCTGAACTAAACAACAGTCATAAAACATTACAGAAGTGTATAGTTATAATTAATTATAAGAGTCTTATGGATGCTTTTGACGAGTTATAAACTAATGGTTGACTGATGGGGCTTATAATACATTATGAAAACCTTTACTCACCTATAGACACCTCAACAATCTACTGTAGTAAGGACTCATAGTATGCAACAATAGTCTATGCAGTGTCATGAGTTATCATTGTATGTGTTGAGTAAAGTGTGACGTATCTATATGTATAATAATGCATGTGTTGTCATTAAGTTTCATGTAATGCATTTTCCTGTGGCCAAACATGAAACTTTATGATGAAGAATTATTATAGATATATATATGTATATATATATAGATTTTACTTTACTTAACACATACAATGAGAACTTATGATACTGCACAGACTAGTATATGTTAGTATGAGTCGTACTACAGCTGATTGTTGAGGTGTGTGCAGGTGAGTATAGGTAGTTATAAATGTATTACAGGCCGCACCAGTCATCCTCTAGTTACAACTATGTTTAACTATAATGTCTTTCATTATGTTTATACACCAGCGACCACTTACAGGTGGCTACAGGAGTTATAGTTGTTGACAAATACATTAATAAACCCTTATGTGCATATAACTAGTGTGTTATAAACCATTTATTAACTATGTGTATACACTGTTTATAAGTACTACATTTAGGAGTTCAAGTAAAGTGTTACCACTTGGTAAGATAACATTCTAAATTCAAGTTTAACATTCTTGGTAGTATTGAAGGAAAAATTAAAACATCTCTTTATAAGGTCACACTTTCTTTGCATCCAATACTGACAGAGTTTATATCCATCGATGTTTGATTTTTCAATCTGTTTGTTGTACAGGGCCACTGATCCATTCTAGTTAAGTTTGTTTCCATTTCAACAGACACGAAAGCTCAGAAAGGTTTAACTTTTTGGGAAATGATGAATAAATGTTTGAGAAATGCTGTCATCTATTTAACAGAACTGAGAAAGCATTTTTTTTTTTTATCTGAAAGGAGGTTTAACAAACTAAGGCAGTAACATCCAAAAGTCGCCTGCATACCTACATTCAGTGTTGCCATTAAATGCCTTGAAAGCATGAACAAGAAAGACCCTCCTTGCATCTACCTTACCATGTGGAATTCATAAAACTTTGTCCAGGCAAAGTTAATGTTCATTGTGACAGTATCAGTACAGTCCAACATGAAAACTGACTTGTAATTAACAAGCAGAATAAAAGCTGCCGATATGGTCTTTTTGTGCAGTAAATGTATGACTACAAAGTATGAAATTACAATCTAAAGAGGGGACAGGCTGCCGTTAAGAGAGTGCTGTTAGACAAGCCATCAGAGTCAGACCAAAGCTGCTGGAGCTTCTGGGTAAAACCAGCAGGTGGGACGTTGTGCCGTCACATTATCAATCAGATGACACTTTATTTAGGTTGACATGGCATAACTGGAGGGGAGTTGCTGAAACCTGCAGAGTGGAAATCCATAAACACTGAACACTACTACAATGTGTGTGTATGTGTGTGTATGTTAAACACAGTAAAGCTCAGTAAAAGTCTCAAACCACTGCAGCATATTTTCCACTTCCTTACCCCTTGTTTCCCTGCAGGATAGCCTAACAAGGACAGGAATCTTGCCCAATCAATGTGTTACTTGCTGACTCACCCGTCCAGCAGAAGGACTGCGTTTTTCCGGGGTCGTCCTGCATTGGGGCCATAGAGGTGAGCTCGATGGTAGTAGCGCACAGACTGCAGTAGGGTTCGCAGCTTGGTGTAGTCCTGAGCCAACTGTGTGCTGTTGACCGCACGACCCACCAGGCTGCGGTAGGCATTCGGCTCTGGGAAGAGGAGATGCAGAACACTGAGCAGAGAGATAACGTTTACACAAGCAACAGTGGGGAGGTGGAGGTGAATCTTTGTGTTGTTGTAGTCTGATCTTGCTCTCATAGAGAGTATCCAACAGCCCGTAGAAAAAGGGATAATGGGGCAATTTATCGCAATAATACAGACAGATGGACTGAGTGTCAGGCGGATGGTCCAAGCACACAGGGTGGCCCTGCAGAATCAGTAAAACAAAGAGAGTGGGGGAGATAGTTTCACCAAACGGAGGGAAACTAAAGTTTTGCAGGCCCACTGCTCTTTAACCAGAAGAGCATTGTGATTAACTGTACCAAGTTGTGTTTGAGCTGTAAAATACAACTTTCAGTATGTCTGTTTTGTGTGTGGATGTAGCTGTGTCTGTGCTGTATTGTGGAAAACTTTAATGAGAATATTATTGGCTAATTTAAAAGGATTACCTATTCATTCAACCTCTCCAAATGTGCTCTGTGTCCGCACTGTCTGAGTGATTTACTCGACTTTCAAAGGTATTTTAGGCTTAGGTTAAAATAAAAGTCTCTATTGTGAGCTTTATTGCAGATGAAATTAAATGTAATATGAAGTGATGTGCAGCAGGGGAACACAAGGCTCTGTGTGCTCTGCAGCTCCCCAGGAACACAGATGGTTAGGATGACATGAGGACTAGCAGTTCCTTTCATCCTTGAATTAACCCTTAAACTGCTCGACTCTCACATACAGCTCACTTTCTTTATACATTCTCTGCTAAAGCTGTTATAACCAGTTAAATAAACAAATGTGTAACTGCTTTCTCAGAGCACAGTCTTGGTGAAGTCTGGACTTTAAAAATTTACTTTTTAGTCCTTGTTAATATGTTAAGTATGTGTTAGAGATGACGTGTACAAGTTGTTAAAGTAGTCATTCAATGTTTCTAGAACTTAGCCTATCATGTTATTTAGCAGGCAGCATGTGGTGTGTAAGTGTACTGACCGTTGCCCAGCTCCCAGGAGATGTTGTACTTCTTGCCAGCGCCATACTTGAGGAGGCTCAGGGTGGACGAGGTGTTCCAGGAGTTGTCGGGGTTTCTGTGCAGTGCGTTGAGCCCCAGGATCAGGTGCAGACCAGCACAGTCGGCAAAGTTGTACAGTTTGTCTAAAGACCTGGCTGGGAGAAACCCACAAAGCAGTTGTAACTTTGATACTTTTTACGTACCTGGAATCACATGCGTTATGAACAACATGGACACTATGTGGAAGTCATTGATCTACTGATTCACATGTCCATGTACTGTACTCTATTGTTCTACAATCATATCTGGAACTTGATTCATGGACGCAACATGTCTGGTTAAAAATTGATAACCAATATGATGTATATTGGGGTATAATGCTCCAGGCTCCAGCATATCTTAAAGATCTCATAGTACCTTACAAACCAACTAGAGCATTGCGCTCCCAGACTGCAGGGTTACTTGTAGTTCCTAGAGTCTCTAAGAGTACAATGGGAGCCAGAGCCTTCAGCTATCAAGCTCCTCTCCAGTGGAACCAGCTTCCAGTTTGTGTTCGGGAGGCAGACACACTCTCCACATTTAAGAGTAGGCTAAAGACTTTCCTTTTCGATAAAGCTTATAGTTAGGGCTGGCTCAGGTTTGCCCTTATCAGCCCCTAGTTATGCTGCTATAGGCTTAGACTGCCGGGGGACACCTCCCTGCTCTGTTCCTTCTCTTCCTCTCTCCTCCCCTCCCTCTCTTCTTCTCCCTCTCTATCTGTATGCATTTATGTAAATGTTTGTTACTAACTCATCATCCGGGGTATGATCCCCGGAGTTTCTGTGTCTCTCATGTGGCAGGTTGCCACTGATAAAGTTTACGTCAGGATCATGAATCGTGGCTGTGCTTTTGACATTTTCCTGGATTCATCCATACTTTCTCTTTTTTCAACACAACATAATTTCTGTCAAATGTTGTATTTGTACTATGTTGTTTATCCTGTACACACGACATCTATTGCACGTCTGTCCGTCCTGGGAGAGGGATCCCTCCTCAGTTGCTCTCCCTGAAGTTTCTTCCATTTTCCCCCCTTTAATTATGGCGTTTCTTTTAGGAAGTTTTTCCTTGTGCGATGCGAGGGTCTAAGACAGAGGGTGTCGTATCCTGTACAGTCTGTAAAGCACACTGAGACAAATGTATAATTTGTGATATTGGGCTATACAAATACATTTGATTTGATTTAATGCACTCTAAAGGTTCTCAATGCTGAGAAAGAGTAAAAACGTTGTAAATGACCAAATGAAAAAAAGGTAATTGGAAAAACATTGGGTTTGTCCATTTAAACAAACAAGCTCTTTCTCATGTGACTCTTATACTCTATTTTTCAACCTCTGTAAATTGTAACGTACACAATTAGTTAAAGAAGATTACATTTCTCAGCAGTAATGTGCATGGAAAAGTTGTGTGTTTTGGATAAACTGCAAGCTACCACTGGGATTTGTTCTGCAATCATTTGTCGTGTGCCACGTGAACTTTGTCTTTGTGCATGTGCATTTTCTGCAGAGTCTCATCTCCAGAAACGTTTAGTGAGAATCCAAAAAGAACGATTTTCCCATCATGGACTCCTGTGGAGATGTGCTCCTCATGCACAGAATCGTTCTGTTCTGCAGCTGACTACTCAGTCATGTTTATGTCTGCTGTCTACATCAAAACACATTATTCTCACTGGGCATTAAAGGATGAGGTCCCTACCACAGATGCTGGCATATGGTGAGAGAACCATTTGCTTATATTTTAATGCGGGACTGCAGGCTGCTTCTGGATACCTCCATACTCCTGTTTGGAGTCCTTACATTAACATAATTATTTCCCTGACATGTGACCCTTACTTCCTAGGTTCAACAGGAAACAGATGAAGTCTCTGTACCAGTCTGGTTCTGGCTAGAATTTGCTCTCCACTGTGGGTTTGGCACCAGCTTAGCCTGTCAACTGATTGCTCCAACGTGAAGTGAAGATAAAAGCAGAACAGACCAGGGTGCATGTGAGGTTATTCTTCTGGATACATTTCGAGCTGTTACGCTCATGTGAGAGGTGCAAAGTTCTCTAACATTTAGTAACTGGATGTGAGCGATACAAACGTCTGGCTTGAAGTCAGATTCAGAATGCATTGAACAATGCTTATTAAGTCACACAAATAGGTTTTTTTTATTCAGCATTTACTGTAAGCCTTTATTTTCAATATAGCAGTGGTTATGTATAATCCAGTGAGCAAATAGAGAGAACAGAAAGATTGCCTGTTACACCTGGGACTCATTTGCTTTCCAGCAATGGCAGGACAAAGCCTGAAAGAAAAAATGTTTTAGCAGTAACAATGGTTTTATTACACACAGTGCTCTTTGGGATTGTATGTCTCCTAAGTAAACTCTCTGTTCTCCATCTCATTAATAACCACTAATAATGTTATTATCATAACTCCTTTCCTCTGTGGTTAAAACAGAGTGGTGTCTGAGTTGAGGGCAACAGGACAGAGAAAGTAGCACCAGATGTGGCTGTCAGGATGAGAGACGCCAGACCTTTCCTTACCTGAGATGTGAGCAGAAGGCAACCAGCCTCGCTCCAAGCTAGCACAGCTACCATCCCTGCACACGTATCATAAAGGCATCATGAGGCCATCAAGCTGCTTACAATTGTTTCTCTGCTGGCAGATCTAAGAACAGTGTGAATGCATAAATAAATGTCTATGTGTTGTTTGGTATCAGTTTGGTCCCTGGAGAATATTACTAGCGGTCCTCCTTAACAAGCGGCAGACAAACTCATAGCGATCAAAGGTAGAAAGATTAATTCTGAAATGCTGAAACTAAAAATAATAATATATATAATATATTTGTTAATATAAAACAAATAAATGCCTAAATCGCAATTTTTAAAGCAGAAATAGTGACACAATGATACACATCCTCAGGTTGCAGCTTCTCCAATGGCAAAAGAGTTTGCTGCATTTCTTTGTCATGATATAATTGTATATTGAATATCTTTGGTTTGGATTTGGTTTGACATTTGAAGACGTGCCTCCCTATTATTCAGAAGAGCTGGTATATACTTAAGCTAAGCTACAGCTAGCCATGAGTTTTTCTTATTCAGGGTAAACAGGACAAACAATAGTACAATTCCTAGGAACAGTCTATCCTTTTAATGGTGGTTAATCTTTAGCTAGCCAGTTTCTGTTTCGGTTGCACACACTGACAACAGCTACTAGCCCGAGGAGTAAGTATAGTATTACTGGGCAGCGTCTGAGCGCCTGAGAAGAGCAGGGCTTAATATGCTCTCTTCCAAAGAGAAAAGGATGCTGGGTAGATTCACCCTCCTGCTGTTAGGAAATCTGCAGATCACTAAGGACAAACATGAAAGAGCTTCTATGCAGACACTACAAAGGCCTGGAGCTTCAAATCTGTGATCTCAGTCAGACGAAAGTAATGACATTACCAAGACACTGTGAATCGGTGTGTATGCACACATACCGTGTGTGTGTGTGTGTGTGTGTGTGTGTGTGTGTGTGTGTGTGTGTGTGTGTGTGTGTGTGTGTGTTATTTGTGAGCTTTTACTATCACATCTGTGAAATTCAGAAAATGAAAATGTAGCAGGATTTAATGAAATATTGATGCGAATCGTGAATTATGAGGGGAGATCGTAACACTTATTTTTATTGGAAAATAACTCTCCCAAATGGGAACAGTACAAATGATCCACTGTTTCACAAACACAGACAAAGACAATCAATCAAGCCAACATTGAATTGCCTGAACTTCTGTTAGAACTATCACGCCTTTAACAAATGGTGCTCATCCCTATAATATTGATTAATCTCTCTGAGTCAACATCATTATTCACTTGCTATTATTTTTAAGAACGACAGTTTACTACGTTGTAATATTTTTTCAAAATGAGTTTCACGATACACAACTTCAAGACATAACACAATGAAAGCCTGTTGAAGAGGTCAGACATTACTGTACTCACTCAACTACAAACAGTCCAGTCAGAAACAAGCCGAACAAACCCAGAAAACAGTGTGTGCATGCATGAGTGTGTATGTGCCTGTGTGTGCGCCTGTGTTGGCGTGCCTTTGTGTGTTTGAGTGTAGCGGAAAGAGTGGGGTCTGGATATTGTCAAGCTGTCTATCTGATAGAAAAGCCAGTTCTGTGAAGCAGGGAGAATCAGCCAGTGCTATGCCTCATTTCTGCAGCTCTGCATTTTCCCTCAAACACAGAGGTACATTTAGGTCTGTGTACAATGGGCCTGTATGCACTCACACAAACAGTGTTTTCTGATTTATACACCACCCACATGAACCACACACCAATGTGAAGTTTTCAATGCAACAACACTTTTCTCTGTAGTTGCACCTTTAGTGAGATACTGTCGGGCTGACTAGACAAGACAGGTGTATTTTTTATATGACTTGCTCCTGGTGCAGCTTTAAATGATTATCTGTTTTACTTTTAAGAAGAAGAAAATCCCTTGATTCATATCATATGTTCTCGTTAAATAAGGAATTGCATTAGGGTTTTCATTATTATGAGACAGACATGTCCTTTGGAAAGTCTTCAGATTGAAAAGAAACGGCTTCGCTTAACTAAGTTATGAAAAGCAGGTTGAGAAGAAAAGGAATTAAAATTGTTTCAGCAAACCACAAACGTAGACCCGGTGCCCTTCAGGTGTAATGCTGTGTTATAAATCGACTGCATCAGTCCACTTTATTTCACGTTATTGCCAGATTTGGGGAGGCAGGCCAAAAAAAAGAAAAGGTATTATTTGTTACTTCGGTGTAAAGTGAACTTTTAATGGCTTCTGCGTGATTTACTGTGGCATAGATTGTACGTCATTTGTAAATATTTCTTAAATGCATAAATGCTCAAATTATAATGTAAGGGTTTAGTATTTCAAATAAAAGGATTTCTTAAATTAAAGGGAAATGTGTTTATATCTACACTCATACAATACATATTTACTGTAAATGCTTCAGTATTTAGATTTTGTCCGTTGACAGACATTTGCCTGCAGTTCCTTATTCATGAGAAGCAGTAAGTCAGGCTTCGTCATCTCAAACCTGCTCTTGACCAGGTTTAGCCCGAAGCAACAGTTACATTAATAATTCAACTGGCATCTTACTTTGTGAAATATCTCTCTGTGTACTGAGAGGAAAGTGAAGGCAGCCCACAGCTATGCAGATAAAACAAACAGTATATTCTTATACTTCCTCCCTCAAATTCAAATTCAGATGATTTGTGAAAACAATTCTTGTCATGGACTTCGAAATTTCAGTTTGGAAATGTTGATATATTCCTACTTAAAAAAGAAAATAGGAAAAACCTTTTTCTGTGTCTGGTTTCATTCAATATATAATATGATGACTTGCTGCCAGACGCAGCTAACTTCCATAGCAAATGTCAATTTGGATGTTTAGTCCCATCAAAATCAGTCTAGAACATACAAGCATGCACGCACTCACACGCACACACACACACACACACACACACACACACACACACACACACACACACACACACACACACACACACACACACACTTGAGCTGAGTTCTGGCTCATCTTAAAAGCCAAATCAAAACTGAATCCTCAAGAGACATGTGCAGACAGGGGAGAAGGCTGTTTAGAGAAATTAATTCTGAGCCTTTTGTCCTGTTTATGGATACAATGTGTTTTTACATATCTGAAGATGCACATGTTGTTACTGTCCACATTACTCATGAACATGATCTAAAACAAATACCTCAAATATGGATTGTTGGAGATTGGCTATGACTTTTTATTTCTTTTCATTCTCGGTGGATTATAAATCAACAAAATCATTTGCATGAAATGACACCATTACACTGTTCCCATATGTAAGAACATTGATGCCTGTAATTTTCTCTGTCAGCTGTAACAAATCACATTACGTCAGCTCACACACACACACACACACACACACACACACACACACACACACACACACACACATACATATATATATATATATATATATATATATATATTTGCATTGTGACGTCAGTGAGGAAAGCATGGTGTAAACTGCTACTCTTAGACTGTCCATCTATCAAATTGTTGATGACAGTATTGAAAGTTTTACCAGATGGTTTGAGTAATTTCACATTTACTTAACACACACCACGTGCACACATGCACTCGCAGACAAACTGCATCAGCAGTCATAAACGATTTAGAAGTAAACGGCTCTAATATCCGGCGAAAACTAAGTGTGGCACATTTAGCATCAGCTCCTTCATCATGGCTTCCATCAGCTCCATTGAGTCTTCTTTAGCAACTCTCTGCCTTATGCTTCTCATTGGTCAACTTACTCCACTCACCAGATCTTCTGTGGCGGCAAAAAAACATACTGTGACTGAATTAAAGAGAGATTTCTTTAAAGAAATCGTCAAAAGTTTATGAACTGCTATTGATCCAGTTTGATCATCCATCCATATCGGTCAAAGCCATACCAGTATACTGTTACGGTCGCTGTATCGAAAGCTAATAAATGCGGTGGTTTGCTATGTTCGCATGATGTATCTGTGACTTATCCTGACGTTAACTTGACACTGCATTTTAGGGTTGCGCAGAGGGAGAAATGTGGTTCCAATATATTGAGAGTCTGTGCTGCTCCACCAGCGTATTGCACAGAACCCAACGCCTCCATGTTTACACACCCACATGGACTCTTCTTTCATACAGGATGGCTCCACTCCAGTGAAACCATTCAGGTCAAACCACTTTTGTATTTTGGAAGAATGCTAGATATGTGGCAGGCACCTGTTTTCAATTCTGTTAGTAGAGGGGGACCGATATGTGTGTGTGTGCGCATTTGCATGTGTGTGGAAACAAGAGTGTGAGAGAGAGATTACCTCAAACTGTGAATTTGCTTAGACTAGACTTGCGTGTGGCCCTTTTCTGTGTACCAGTGTAAGGAGATGCAGAGCAAGTCGACAGAGCCGGTGAGTAAGATGAGTGGTATGTTAGATGAGTGGTATGTTAACATACACTCTTCTCTATGTAAGTACATCCACTCTCTGCTGCTGTGTGTGTGTGTGTGTGTGTGTGTGTGTGTGTGTGTGTGTGTGTGTGTGTGTGTGTGTGTGTGTGTGTGTGTGTGTGTGTGTGTGTGTGTGTTTCCTAGTCTACCTGACCCAAATCTCTCCATATTTGGGGGTAACAGCTCGTCAGACAAGCCCGAATGTATGCCTAGGCAACAGACTGCAGTAGACAACAAATCAAAGACAAAATAACATCAACTGCCTTTAATTGGCTTCGGGCCATGTAACTCAAAACACTTGTTAGGGGAACAGGGTGTGAGGGAAATGTGTAAGGGGTGTGAGTGGTTTTCACATCTGTTTGGCAATGGCTGTCTATCACTCCCTAATGAGAAAAGTACGCTTTTTAGTTACTAATGATCTCACTGTGTTTGGCTTGTAAAAAAAACAAGGTGTATAGAAGTATTCATTTCCCAGGAGAGAAACATCACCATGTCTCTTCTCTTTGCATTGTGCAGCTACCTACAAACCACAACCAAACACATCCAAAGGAAATTAAAGGAGCAATGTGTAATACCTAGCCACATGCTACAAAGAAATAGGGGGCAGCATTTCACATCTGCTATTGGGTCCATACAATCTAAATGTATACTCATTAATACAAATTTTAAAAAAGCCTACTAACTGACAGAATACGTACAATTCGACCAAACTACTGAAACTCCAAATAACACTGCTATCTCACGTGTGGCGTCAGCCTATAGTTTACGTTAGCCATCTGTGAGTGTGTGCCACTAACTGTTTATTGGACTAAATTCAAAGTGGCAGAAACAATAAAGCGACCCGCACATTCATCTCATCAAGAGTGGTCGTCACTCGGCGCCTCGGGGAGATGGAGCTTCAGCTAGCACCAACCCCAGCGCCGGGAGTCACAGTGGGCTGGTGGACTGCTGGGTCCAACCTGTGTAACTGCAGAAAACAGAGCGTTTTCTGAACTGGCGAAGAGTTGGGGCCGTCCCCTAGTACTAGACCCCTGGTACTGAGGTTTGCACTGGTTGAATTCAAACAACTTCTAACTGAAGGTCCATATCCTGGAGCTGCCGCATCTTCTCCTCTCAGAAAAGTAGTTTCCCTTCAGCGGGCAGGATGAGGCGAGGTTTTCTCGATTCTGCCACTTTGGATTTAGTCCATTAAACAAACTACCAAAACACCCGAGATACAATGAATGTATCATTGACAAGCAGCTCTACTTCTTCGTTCTCTGAGGGCAGACGGGCGCTACAGTGACTCACTATCACCTCTCGAGAAAGAAGTGGTGTTACAAGACAGGACGGGGTGTATATATATATATATATTTATTTATTGTAACAGTGCGCGATCTTCCCGCACTACACTCTTGGGCACCCCTGGACTGGAGTGTAGCATAGATGTAGCGTAGCTATGTAGGTGCGTTTTACGATCTTACGTCATAAATGATCTGCACGGTCAATTTGAGCCGCAGTCAGCTGGCAAAATGGATCGATGGCTCAAGGCAGGGTCAGTTAAAAGAAAGTTTAATAAAAAATCTGACGTGAAGGTGCATCGTCCTGATGCAGGTGATTCAGCAGCGACAACAAGTGGTTTTGTTCGTTACTGAGTCCCAGGAGAGCCGTTCGCTGTCCAACCACCCCCCGGCTGAAAGCTGTGAAACTCGGCTTGAAAGTCCAGCGCTAAAGAGAAGATATCACAGAGACTACATCAAATTTAAAATTTTTTGGACTGGAGATGAAGAGGATCCCAATCCACACTGTGTTTTGTGCTACGAGTCGTTGGCGAACGAGGCTATGAAACCCGCCAAACTCAAGCGACATTTTGAGAGTAAACACAAGGATTACTTTGGGAAACCTTCAGGATCTTTTGAGAGAAAACGTGATGAACTTAAGAAACACACGACGAAGGCGCCGTCACAGTTTGCATTTTGCGTATCTCTCAGGTAGCAAACGATCTTGCTGTGGGTAAGTTCTCTGTACGGACATAAACTCAGTAATAAATGTAGTCTATGTTTCATATGATGCGTAACATCTATCATCATTCACCGTTTAAATACCATATGAACGAAATGCTTGTAGAATCCGTAGTTGTATTTGTATTGTTGATTTAATGTGTGAACGAGCGATACAGAGAAGCTCACATGAAGCTCATTATTAGGCTGTCAATTGTAATATTGTTGGATTGGTAAGCAGGCCTATTGTTTTTGGATGTTTGAGGAGTTAGGTGGTCCGTGAGTGTTTTTTTATTGGTTAAGTGGTCCTTGGTCTGAAAAAGTTTGAGAAACACTGGCAAACAAATCTACGTCAAAGTGATTGTGAAAGTTACTGTCTTATCATCTTATTATTAAAAAGAAAAACAAACTTTGGGATACATTATAAATGCTCCTTTGGCATTCAAGCCTCTTAGTGGGCGGTTCAGTGTAAATGTTTGATTGTCAGAGGTGCAGCAAAACTGTAGCTTAAAGGGCTAAGGACAGACAAGTATTTTGTTAACAGTGGTGTTAAAGAATAAGGACTACACCATTTAAACTGAACAATCTTAAAGCTGCATTAATCAATATTTCATATCAACATGGATGAAATGACTGTAATGTGAGACGGTGTGCTCATAAGGACACACCGACAAAGAATTCTCACCAACTCTACGGTTCTTCTCAGCTCTACGGAGCTTTGTAGCATCTTTCAGCTTATCGTTTTGGGTTTTACGGTCTACAACTTTACCTCTTTGGTTCACTCTCACCGCTTTCATCAGCTTCATATTTTAACCAAGCTTTAAAGCTTTTCAACAACATTACAGGATTTGTAAAGAGAAGGCTTTCGAGCTGCTTGTAAGGAAATATATTGTAGGCTGTATACAGTACATGTTAAAGAAAATACCTAAAGTCCAATAGATGGGGTTTGAACAATATGTCCTTAGTAGATAAGTATTTGCAGAATCTCCTTGAACACATAAAATAAGATTAGTGTGACATTAATGTTTTTGTTTTTTTTAAGGTAGAGCCGTTAAAGATAGGGAAGTCACACCTGACATTTTTACTACCAGAGATCAGTAACACGGTTGTAAAGCGTCCACCTCTTATCCAGTTAACCATCTCTTCACACACCTCTGTTGATGCTGTAATTGAGCTCTGATTGCTTTGTAATTGCAGAGAAACAAGACTCCTGTGGGCAGACAGAGTGAAACAAGAGGGAGAGTAGCCCAGGGCTTTACTGCCCCTGAACCATCAAAGAGTTTGGATTTAAAACAATGTCTGCAGCCCTTCCCACTAAACACCTGCTTCAGCCGCAAACACAGTGCAGAACATTTAGTTCTCAAAGCTTGGGTAGGTAATATTGGAGAAGCTACCAAGCGTAAGCTTTTAAATTGTCCAACCAAATAACCCAGCCCAATGTTGCCAATGTCCCCCAAAAGCGTTATGAACGTAAACAACAAACATGGCTATTGTAAGGACTTATTACAAGTCCTCTGACAGCCACAGATACCAGATTGTTATAGTTTTTGTCACAACAATTGTTTTATTAATTGCTGTTGAGATATGAAGAGTATTCAACAAATAGAAAAACATGTGTTTTCAAACTAAATTACCCATCCTAGCTTTAAATAATGCCTCTTGTAATGTGAAATTCATCATGTTCAAAAATCGTAAGACTGCCAAACCAAGGGTAAACAAAACATTTGTTTATGGGGTATTTAGGACATCTGCTACATTCCCAGCTCAAGAAGGGTATCTTTGATCCCAGGCCGTGTGATGGATGAGGGTTATGAAGACCAGATCCCAAGCAGGGCAGCAAAGCAAACACACAATATTCCAGACTCCTTTTTCACTGCTAGAATAATCACCATAATCACAGCAATCATCTTCTACTCTCAAACTATATCCACACACATTACTTATGCTCCAGTTAAACTGGAGGTTCTGTCTTCGGCTAAACGAGCAGAGCCAGATTAAACAGTTACAGAATCACCATCTTGAATTACAACAGTTTTATATATAATTACACATTTAAATGATCAGATGCTGGGAAAAGTTACTAAATGTTTTAAGAATGCTACTATGTAGTGTATTAAGCAGACTGACTAGGTAAGCTATTTCTCATTTTGTAGTTTAAATATAATGAATGATAATTACTTTTGAATAAATGATGGAATTATATTTAATACATTGATGTAATCATTTCATATTTATTCTCTGATAAGAACTGTAAAAATGTGACCACACGTTTGCCCTTAACATGTAAAATAACCAGATTTAACTATATTTAACTTTCTAACGTATAACTTTGTTGTAATTTACATGTTGCTGATTCAGCTGCAAGTAATAAAAAAAGCAAAGTAAAAGCTTGAACTAACAATTCAAAGCTGCGTATTCGTTTAATGATGATCAAAAAAACATTTTCAAGGCTTTAATAAAGTGAACTTCGTTATCATGGTGGTAAAATGCTGATTTGGTGCTACAGAAATGCAGATCATGAAAAAAGAAAGAAGCATATCATTGCATCAATCCTCTCCAGAACGCTGGTCAGTGTAGGACAAACAGTGCAGGGGGCACCTGCCTCAGCCAGTCGGACAGTCTCTCTTGCCATAACTGCTGACTTTTAAATTCCATTTGCGTTTCTGCAGCAAAATATGACAAACCTGGGATTCGTCCCAGCACCGTGATGGATAATCCTGCCAGATGTTTATGAAGAAAGGGAATGGGAATTTTTTCCATCATTCACTTTAACAAATATCTCCCAAAGTCTCAAAGCTGTCTTCTCATCAGTCTTGTGCCCCTGCAGAGTCTTCCTGATCCTGTCTGTCGTGCATATAACGCTGCATTACAAGAATCTGAGCCCTTTTCCAATTTTGAAAATATTTTTTTCTCACCATTTGTGCTTTCCATCTTATCTAAGACGTGTAAGCAGATGTTTGCACGCAAGAAAGATTTTGATTTGTTATATTATTGTGTTTTGCTCAATTACATTCTGCTTTAGTGCTTTAATACGTGCGGTGGTTAATACTTCAACTGGCACACAAACCAGTGTATTCTGATAGGTTTGAAAAGATTCCCACACAGACTTTTTTCAGTTTTACAAATAAATACCAATTAATTTACTCCCACTTTAGGGAATGTAAAGAAATACACTGATCTGTCAAATTGTTACTGCAAAATCATACATCTGAATAAACACTTTCAGTATTTATTTGTTTCATTGATTTGATTTGCACAATTTAGACAGTAGTGTAAAGATGAAAACCCAATCCAAAGATACTGTTTACATTTTCATATTTTCCCCTCAGGGTGATGAAACATCAGCTATCTGGCTAAAGCAAAAGTCACACACTAGAAGCCACACACTAAAAGCCACACACTAAAAGCGACATCCAGCAAGTTTGTTAAAAGGTGTGCACAAAAATATTGCAGGTGACACCAGGAAAATATATGTACTAGATATAGTACAAGATACATTTTAAAGGGTAATAAGTCAGTACAGAGAAACTGGTTCACATCTGGTAAGAGTATGTTATGTTACATCTGGAGGATTTTAAAAAATGTTTCATGTTGGGAGGAATAGAACCTCAGCAGAGGTTTTCAAAGATGAAAAGGCGAAGTGTCCTGTAATATCTTCAATGTCTGCTCTTGAACACTGTTAAACACAGGAGACAGCTGTCTTCAATTGTTCACAGCAAATTAACAAAACATCTGAATCACCTGAATCTAATTCATCATTTTTATATCAATGATGCTCTCTGTGAGTTTCATTATAATATTTGTAATACATGTTTATGAGACCTTGGATGAGACAGCACTTGACAAATGTAAGTCTAAAAGCAAATAACTTTGTTGTGTCATTACAAAATAGTTTTATTTCTTTTCCATTTTGAGTCACTTCTAGAATACGATATAATATATTATGTATATATGTATATAATAAGAAAGTGTGTGCCTATGTGCCTACTGCAAAACATCTCTCTTATTTTGAAACTCCTGGTTAATTTATACGCTACAGAACAGTGGCTCACAATAGAGTTATGAAAACAGGAAGAAAAATGTCCAACATTACAACAGAATCACCTGCAGCAACACTTCATTCTTGGAGTGCTAACGTCTATGTGAATGTGCAGAGTTATTTCCCCATGTCTTTCTGGACCTACAGTGAAGGACTTTTAAGGCAGTGGAGTTCACCAAGGAGAGAACAAGTGAAGTAGATCCAGGCTATTAGCGTTGCGAGTGGGGCATGCTGGCTGCATCAAACCCAGGGTTTCCTACTTTGCCAGGGAAATGTATCAGGCCAGGCCAAACATCTGCTCCTGGTTAGAGGTGTCGGCTCCTGCCATTCAAAGCAGAGGTTCAGAACCTCAGGGAAAGGTTTCGCTTGGCCTCTTCTTGCCTGGGGCACTGAAAGCAGTCCCGTACGTTCCCCTAAGGGATTGCAGGTCGGAGGAAAATACCACCGAATATTCAATTCCACTTTTCCTTTCCGTGCTTCACTCTTCTGACCGAGGCAAATTTCATTACACTCTTATGGACTCATAAAATTCCTTCAATTACATGGCACTGTGTCCCGCACAACACAGTTTCAGAGTAAAGGGGCTTGGAGGGCAACCAGCTATAAGAGGTAAAGTGCCTCAGTGCAGGAGACACAGTCGTCCAGTCCAGTTCTTTATTCATTCTATCATTTCTCTCTTTCTTTACAACATATAAACAGCTGTGTATAACCAGTAAGACATACATTAAATATGTTTTAAATGTGTTGCACTGCTTAAGTGATGAAAGTCCATAAAATAGTTCACATATTTTCTTTGTCATCTTGTAACCATACATCAGCCGGCATCTAATAAAAATCTCCAAATAAAAACCCAAGGCACCAATTACTGGATACTTAAGCCAATTAACAAAACAGAAACAAAGAAACATTTTGGCAAATGAAAAAGAAACAATTTGGTCACACATCTAACATTACGCTTCCATTACCCCTCTAATGAGCCAATAAACTTTTTGGAGGTGACTGATTTACAGATGTAGCCAAACCGCTATCTGTTGTTGGTCTCAGTAAAAGTAGGTTACCATCTTAACAGCCAAGCCAAAACTGGCTTCAAGATGTGTCCGGCCAAGTTTCTCGCATACTTTGAAAGATTTACAAACACAAATACCCAGCCCATCATGCGTCTCTCACTTCAGTTTACAACATTTTTTCACAAACGAGTGTAAAATTAAATAAAAAGCCACACTGTAATCCATTACAACCTAAAGCTGTTCAGTAATCACTATCGTTCATAACAAACAGCAAAGCAAAACATTTCAAGGACACATTTCTGCCACGAAGTCAGTTTCCCTTTAAGACTTTACATTTCTTTTGTTTCCTGGAACTCTGGATAATGTTGTTTGGACACAAGTGTTGTTTGTTATTTGGCTGTTTGCTCGCCAAAGTCTGCACTGAATCATTGTTTTGGAAGGTAACTGGGCACCTGTTGGTTTGAAGTTTCCAGAAAGAAACAGGATTTTTATACAGATGTGTTAGAGGTTTGATGATGCAAGAAAGAAATTTCATTAGCTTTCATACCGGCTGATAAAGCTCACAGGAAATTAGACTCAGTATCTCCCTGCTGTTCATTATTTGAGACGCATATGCAGCTTTTCTCACCAATTGGCGATGTGCTACCTCTATAGTTGTGCATGATGTTGCATATGCATGTTGCATGACAGGAATTTGAATGAACAAATGTGTCAATTTGTTCAATTTGCAAACTGCCAAATCGTAATTCTTCCAGAATGAATAATGCATGTTGATCACGATCCTTTTGAATGCAGAAGCACTTCATTATGAGCAGCAGCATACAGGAAATCTAGAACTTCTGTGCAATTGTTAACACTGATTTCAAAGGAAAAAAGCAAGTTCCCACACTCACATATCCCCTCTGCATGCAAAGCAAGTGGTGTGCATGTTGCCTTCTACTCAATTGTTAACCCTGAACCAATTCAGTTCTTTAACAGATCACCCAGTGCCAACGCAGAAGCCCTGCAGGTGTGTCAGGAGATGGTACTTTAACAATCATTCACCGTATTCATCAATAAAGCACCACTTTTAGTTATAATACTTAAAGTTATTGTCCTTCATTTGAACTTGAAACATACAACTTTTTTCCGTCCTCACCAACATGAATATTCTGTCTGAATTTCCCATCTCTATAAATATTGTTTAGGGATATTTCAAGACCCTATGGTGACACAGCAGATACAAGAGGACAGAAACATCTTATCAATATATTTTTTTACTTTCAGTTGTAGCATATGGATGTTTTTAGAGCTCTCCAGACACCACACACAGAATAATAAGGAAGTAGCTTCTTCACAAATCCCTCTGAGGCACATTCATGTTCTCGTTTCATGTGAGGGTCAGAGGTCATTCACAGCCAGGAGCGATGCCTCTGGAGCAGGTAGCGCTTTAACCCTTTAACAAGGAAGGACATGTTGTCTCAATTATTGTGTTATTTTTCTTTGTTGAATTTACATTGAGATCAATGTAAAAGTTGTGGATTTGATATAAATCCTAACGAGAATATTTTTTTATCAATTGAAATATATATTTGAAAAAAACATTAAAACTATAGTCAGTCACACAATAAATATGAAACATGCACTGTTCTGTTTTCAATCTGTTGGTGTAGGAGGTAAATTTCAAAGCTAGTGGCTTGTGAAAAGGAATTTGGAAACCTTTTTATTAAAGATGTTTTCTTAGGAGAGCTCTGAAGATGTTATTTGTGCTCTGCGGCTGTTGGAGAGTCTAACAAGTGTGAAGCTACTGAACCCTGAGCCCTTAAAGCTTTGCTCAACCTTGAAGGCACAGTTTTACACCACAGGTGTCAACTGGGTCGATGGGTCTAAACTGCCAGAGCTGGCTGGGAAAATAAAAACATTGGTTCAGAGAAAAACTGAAAACAGTGTTTGTTTTCCTGATATTAGGAAAACATTTTTTACTCATCTTCATATTTTGTTCTTTCTTTGCTCTTTTCACGCCTCCTCTTTTTTTCCCCATCTGTCTGTTGCATCCGCCCCCTCCCCTTCCCCCTGTCTCTTAATCTAACTTTGTTCCCTCTCACTCTTGTTTTCCCATTGTGAGGGCTGTGAGCCGCGCTGTGAGTCTCAAACTCAGCAGGACACCATGGAGTGATAGATGGCCCCTGACAAGGTCCAACACAATCCAACAAGCCATATGCTCCGAGGGAAAAAAGAGAAGAATTAAAGAGGATTCACAAGTGGCCAGAAGAGAAACATACCAAACTCTTATGCAAGCAACATTTTCTGGAGTTTACAGAAATATATGGGGGGATTTGACAGTGAGATGAATGTCCCCAGTGCTGAAAACTGGCTGGCATTAGTAGGCAAACTCACACATTCAGGGAAATGATTTAAAGGAGAAGAAAGAAACAATGTTTTTGATCAAAACACATAATTCAAACTATGATAGAAAACTTAAACTAAGCTACTATGTTAGGTACAAACGATGAGGAACAGATTATGGTGAGGAAAGAGGAAGAATGCAAAGTATCTCCATAATGTTGAGCTTGGAAGCTGGTTAAGCTTAGATACAGTTTGGGACTTTGCAGATACATGAATTAAAAATGCAAAAATAAGTTTAAAAAGGTGCAACATTACGTTTCTTGCTAAATAAATTAGATGAGTATTATTTAAACTTCATCTCTAGGAGATGGGGTTACAAGGAAAGTGCAGGCGTGCAGAGAATATATCCCTGAGTGAATCTTATATTTAGTCAGAGAAAAGAAAGTTATATATGAAAATATATGTTATATCCAATTATTTGAATATTCTATTCATGCTAAAACAATTACTAAACTCCTCTGATCCTTACTGCTCACGACTACACTGTATGCTCTCACTCCAAGGAAAAGAAGACCATTTCCTTGAACACACACACACCAACACACGCGTGCAGAAATGCTGCAAACATTTGTGTGACGCTAATGAGTGTGTTAAATTCCAGTGTAAGTAGTTGAAAGAAGAAACATTAGTGTAACATTCTTAAATACCAGGTCAAATCACCTCCCTAAACAGTGGTTACAGCTCCTTAGCCCCTAACAAGCCCCTACTTCCAATGCAAACTTTACACGCAATGAACACATATGAACAGACACACACACACACACACACACACACACACACACACACACACACACGGCAATCTCATAAATAACGGATGACAGCCTGAGAGTCAAATTAAGGAAATAAAATGTGTCTCGCTGGTAATGAAGTAGGCATGTTTCCCCTCAGGATACAACTTCATCTGGACCCATACAGAGCTGACACACACACATACGGTATGTACACACACACACACACACACAAACATACGTTATATACACACACGCATACACTCAAGAGGTACCAGCATTCCTGCTACAGGTCCATCCCATTGGTACAAACTGGCTCAGAGCAGTCAAGAACACTGTGCCATGATTTGAAATTTGACACAAAACGTATGTTTTCTAGAGTTCTGAGGAAAAATGTGAAGGTTGGATGTCATGCCAAACAATCACAGGAGAGGAAGGACTGCTTTCAAACATTTCCCTTGCATCAGGCTATTAAAATGACATTCGTTTGCAGGTTGCTGGCACTTGTCTCGGGGCATATTGCAAACACATGCAATCACATGTTATGTCCATCCATGATTTAAACACTCTAGGTATTCTTTCGATCGAGGAAAAAACAGACACTTCTGGATCTGTGGAGGACATGTGGAAAGAGTGAAGAAAAAAAAGTTTCGAGTTTGTCACGCTGAGCTTACATCACTGCTGATAATTGTAAACTTACAGGTAAGTCTGACAAAGGTGCATGTCATAAATTCAACCAAACACACATGATGGCTATAAGGTCATGTGTAATGACAGTATTCACATTATGGCAGAGCGCCTTTCTCTGAAGATACTACTTTTACTTTCACCACTACTACTCCACCTGTGAAACTCTAGTGTGCTGCAGGGCTTAATTCTGGATCCAAATTTTTGTGAGTAATGAACGTGAGTAAGCTAATACAATTTATTTAAAGACCTATTAAAGATACACTTAAAAGCGAACATGACTTTAAACACAATTTTGCTAAAAAGATGCACATGGTGGCCGAGAGGAAAAAGGCAGCAAACCAAATCCTTGAAAACCACAAATGTAGGACACAAAAGCTTTACTGCAGGGAAGTTTGGTTGCAGAGATGTATTTTTAATTAAATCACAAAACAAATGAGCATGTCTTATTCACACAGACAGACATCAGAAGAGGAGAACAAAAGTTCTTCATTTAATGTTCAAATTTACGAACTATGTTGGTGTTTTAAGAATCTCATTACTTTCTAGTTAAACGTTGGTTTTGTTCAGTAGGTGCCAGGTTTGGCTCTAACAGCCAGACTCAGACAGCCATTGTCTTTGCTGTTCCAGCACCACATGCCAAGATTTCCATTTGTTGTGCCTGGTTCATGCCAGCTATTGGCTGTTTTCCTTGGTCTGGTTTTATTACATCAGCATCACTGTGTTGGCATCATTTAATCTATGGCTGCAAATCATTGGCCATGAAACCCTGAAACCAAACTGAGCGTAGTCCAAAGTCAATTTGGAATGGGAAGCCTAGCTCATTTAAAGGTCATTTAAATTTTGTTTTTTTTCATGGATTTCTTTATAGGCTGGTCTTAGTTTAACTTCAGTTTGCTTCGGTGCCATTTGTATCAATAATCTCTGTTTATGTCTGACCACTTCACGTAACTGTTTGGACAAGTCAGAGACAGGAACATCTCTGGTGAGTAACTCATAGTTTAGAACCTCTGTTCAAGATCACTTTATGTATTTGATGATGTTTTCCGAAACGTAATGTTTTTGCATAAAAAACGTGGGTATTTTGCTTACGGCATATTTATAAGTTTTGACTCCACCCCGGTTGTTGGCAGTACAGCACAGACGGTTTTCCAGTTCCTTTTCATAAAACAGTACAGTAAAGCAAACAGTAAAGCAATCCGTAATGAGTAAACACATACACACAACCTTTAATGTTCATTGTTTTACCACTTTACTTTCCAAGATCCACAATGGCTGCTCATATCCAATAATATCATAATGGATATCAACAAATCAAAGCAGATTAAATTCATTATCCTGCCGTGAAGGCAACTGGCTGCACTGCGGTGTTACAGTGTGAAACTTGGCAGGAGAAACTCTTTCTCTGCATTCAGCAGTGAGCTGGAGATGGATCGGGTACTGAGGCAGCTGCAGCGCCAAAAACTGAATCCATCACAATTCACGCCTTGTGTGTGAATGTGTACGCATATTCACTGAGGGACTTTTAAACAAAGGAGATAAGGCAGATGTTGGAGAAATAGTTTGAACAGGAGATTAAGGAAATAGTGGATAAAAGGCTGAGAGGAGTTATATAGCAGAACTAATAGGATAGTAGGATTGATTATGTTTCCCACTGTTGCAAGAAAATATGTTTTGATTTTGAGAAAAACAGAAAGAACTAGAGGCTCTCTGACTATAGACAGCTGTGTCAGTTTGTTTTGAGGAAAACATTGTCAAGACATTCACAGTGTAAATTCCCCTTTCTGTGCCTGCTCCTAATGTTTAGTCTGTTTAGTGACTCATACTAGTTTTTGTCAGGAACATGATGTCTGCTCCTATTATTGTATTAAAAGACTTTTACTCATTGAAATTCGGATGTGATAACTGAGCCAACGCAATTGAAAGAAAATGTATGCTCTAAAGTTACACCAGTATTACATCAGGCACACATATTGTAGTTTTCATAGTGAGATGTGGAATATATTTGAGCCCTAACAACATTATCCATCTTACAAAGCAGCTAACTAGGATGCTACAAACTGCATACAGTAGGAATGTAAACAGTCACTGTATTCATTTCCAAACTTGGCATCCTCACCCTATTAAGATCAAAGAATAGTTCAGATATGCACAAACTTCTACGCAGCAACTCAACACTGGACAATTCTGCAAAGCCTACATTCAGAGAAGATGTCCGCCGGCAGTTATCTTTTAAATTCATGGTTTCTACAACATCTGTGCATGACAACCAAGGTATGGTTGAGTTAGGGAAAGATGAATACATTAGGAAACCGAAACAGTAAGTTGGGGGAAAGATTGTGTGCAAACTCCAGTCTCCTGCATGAAGTTCAGATGTTCTACAATCATCCACTGTCCATTGAGCTGCAGATTCATCCAACACCTCATGTCAATGCCAGAGCACACATCCTGGAGGTCAGCACATTTGGGGTTAAAGTTCAATTTACATAAACATTGGCCGACAAAATCAGAACAGCACGTATCACTCTGCACTCTGGCTTGTGCAGCTGCTCAGGAGCGTGTAGCCACTACCGCAGTTGAAAATAATGGCTCTGCTCTGTTGCACTTGCACGTTTGTTGTGAAAGCAGGGTTATAATAGCATTGCTTCACACTTTTCTATTTTGTCATTCTTCTTATGTTTCCTTTCCTGCAGCTCTCAGTGAGAGGCTTCTGGCTGTGATGCTGCTCCTCTGTGTCAGTTCAAAGAGAGGGGCTCAGGTGTAAGTGTCTGATGTACTCCCAGCAATCTTCACTTAAACCTAACAGCTGATTAGAACGTGTAAACAGTTGTAACACTTGATACTACACACATGAGATCAGACTAAGGAAGAGAGAAGAAAGTCTACATCATGATATCAGCCTGCATACCATCTTCCTGATCATGAAGCCAACATCTAAGGTTAAAATAATACTCATTAATGTGATGCCACTAACCGGAACTCGGGATATCATTAAAAGTATGACCTCATGGATCATGTGGTGAGGTGTCAAACCCGCCTCCTGCGCCCCTTTGTGAGGTTGCGCCTACAATCTAGGTTATTGCAGCTCTTTCCTAAGGAGATGTCCTAGTTAGGCTCTCCATTTCATCCAGATGGATCCTCTCCCCAATCTCTCCCTCTTCCACTGATGTCCAGTAGCTGCCTGGGTCCAAAAATGTAAAATAACTGGCCCAGCAGCAACATTACTTCAGTGTCCAAGCTTCAACGTCCAATTTATAATAAATAGAAATAAAGCCTTGCAGCTAGAGGACACGTATCACTTCTAATCATGTTCTTGCTCAGTCCGTGGGGACTTGTAAACCGGTTACACGTGTGACAATAAAAGTTGATTTACATTTTTCTTTAGGGCTGTCGAATTAGCGCGTTAATTTCGATAAATTAATCACAGAAAAGATAACACGACAAAAAAATGAACGCAGATTAATCGCACTCTTAGATACACCCCCCCACCCCCTTGACTTTTTTTTGAATCGCTTGACAGCCCTAATTTTTTAATTTACATTTATCATAATATAACGTTTTCCTTTTTTACGGGTTTGCTTGTAACAATACACACTGTAAGTAAGACGTATTCTTTTGTTCCTCTTTACAGTACTGCTGTGACACATTTCGGCTTTTATCTACCATATAACATTGTGTAGGCACGCTGATGCAGCTTTTTCTGGAAGTGCAGCAATTTATAGCAAAAAGAAATCCTTGATACTACCGAAATAACAACACAAGATATGCACAGTTCTCACAAGCAGCTGCAGACCTTATAACTAAAGATATCCTATGTTTGACTCTTCTCAAGTTTCTCTGTTTTGGGAAGATTTTCTTCTTGTCTGTGTTCTCAAATATTGATCGGCCAGCCTTAGACTACAAGAATAACACAGTATAGGAATTCCTAAATTGAGTTGTGTTTATCCTTTGAGCCTTAAACACACGGACGAGCCCTTTGAGGTCACAAGTTGAACGGAGTGACTGCCTCATTCTCTGAAGTGTCAAATAAACATAGGACTTTCACACGAAGTCACAATATACACAGCTAAACCAACAGTAAACATGAGAGAGAAAATGAGGGAGAGAGGTGTTAAGTTGTGGAGAAGAGGGAACTGGTGGAGGCAGATGAAGAGAAGAGAGAATTGAAGAAGTGATGCCTGATGGAGGGATATACTCCTGCAGAGAGACATGAGATGACCCTGACCATGACCTTGTCTGAGCTTGGGGTAATTTTCTCGACTTGATTGAACATGTGTGTGCATGTGTGTGTTAGTTCGGAGTGGTCCCATTATGGATAGTGCTAACAAGCCTATGTCAAAGGTTATACAGTGGTGAGTGGAAAAGGATGAAGCAAGACTGTTATAAGGTCCTTCAAACACCTACTGCCTTCTCACACACACACACACACATCACACACCACACACACACACACACACACACACACACACACACACACACACACACGGCTGATTGTTACCAGACCATATTTAAACACATCCATGGTGCCTCTGTACCCCTGTTACTCTCCACCACAGAGATGTGAGTTAACACAACATGCTTGCAGTTCAACTGAGTGTAATAATGACACTAGAGCACAAACATCATGTTTACACTCTCGTGAGTTTCTCAGCATCATCAGTGCTTATTCAGGTGAGTTATTGAAATAGTAATTGTATGTTAGATTCCATCAGAGGCCAATTTTTGAAGTATAAGAAGACAACAGCTGCTCCACCTTTACAAACAATCTCTGACTGTTGATCAACGTTTCCCTCGGGGGAAACCGGCAGCTTGTTTCTGTGTTTGATAGAATATGCATTTCTGTGAGAACACTTCACAATAAATCAGCTTTCGGTAAAGAAAGTCCTTCTGCTTGGCTTCATCGCCTAGCCAATCAGTCTGTTAACAACTATGGCACCTGCTCAAAAACAGCAACTCTCTGTCCCTCAACTCCACGTCTACCGCTTAATAGGAACCTTCACACCAGTTCACATTTAAAAAGACAAAATCCTCCATAGGGCCTTAATCAATCAGTGGAATAATACAAAAATATCTAGTGTGTGGGAAAATAACATTCAGTGGTGATTCATTATCACCATAAGTTTTATTGCATCAATATTTTCCACCGGTAAAATCAGTTTGTCGTTTCAGTATGCATATTTTATCATCAGTAAATCATCACCATGTTTTGTTTTACTTGACTATCACAGAGAACACTCTGTATGCCTGCATGCTGCAGCTGAGCACAGTGAGCAAGTGGTAACATCCTCTTTGTGACAGGAAGCAGCAGGGTTTATGGGAAATGTGGTCTTAATTTTGAGAAACATTTGCACATGTGTTAGACAGAGGCTAGTTGTCTCGACCATGGTTTTATTAGTTATTTCTTTTACCAAAATACAACAATTGAGATAATAATTATGAATATTATGAGACTGGATATTTTGTTTGGGACTTCAGTTTTGTACGGTAGTTTCAATAATGCCTTTTGCCAGTCTTAAAAGTGGTGTGATAGTCACATGATATCATTTTCTGTACTTATATGACTGTTCCTGATGAATAAAATATACAATGCATCATATCCACATTACTAATACTTTTATCATTACAAACAAAAAATATCACGTAATCACTATCAGCATGCTCAATCAAAAATATGTTTGATTGAGGAAAGCTACAAAGACAAATGTAAATATTTGAAAATGCTAGGCCTACATAAAACTTCAAAATGAATAATAAGGTGCAATACAACATGACTCCTGAACTGAACTTGTGAACTGAGCCCTCACACAAGCAGGTTCAAATACTAAAATATATTTTCCTACTTTGATAAATGCAACCACATTTTGATAGTTGCACTTGAGAGAATCTGAAATACACAGCTGATATATGTTGTTCCACATCTATCACTAATACAGAAACACACAGTGGTGTAATTGCTGGTCAACTACCAATTACACAATATTTTTTTCCCAGGAGCTCTTTGGCTTTCAAGACTCAATTTCTGGGTGGTTTTCTGCTTTGGAATAAAAACCCTGCCCGCATAATAAAAAACACTCCCCACCCACTATCTTTTCAAGATGCCAAAGAGGATAGGAAGTGTGTGTGTGTTTCTGTATGAAGATCCAACAGAGCAGTGAAGACTTGGAATAACATGTATATGGCTCTAATGATGCCATTCAATTGTGTATTACTCAGGGTTTAAAGGTAAAACTATCTATACTTTTCTTTTACTGCCTTTTTTTCTTTACATTTTAAGTTTAGTCTTCTATCTTCAAAGTATTTTCTCTATACTCTTAACCAACCAACTGTTACTTCTCAGCTCTTTAAAACGGCACAGAGTGATAACTGATCATTTCTGAAACAGACTCCTTTTTTTATGCAGTCAGTCACCACCATGAATCTAAAAACTGCAGTCATCTTAAGAGACACATCCCTCAATTCCTTTTTTCTCCTGCAGCTCCTCACTTCAATCCAAGTCAATCACAGTAACAGATAAGAAAATGGGGCCCACCCAAAATCAGGACTCCAGAGTTCTTCCTGCGGTCAGGTTGAGCTAACTGTAACCAGTGAAAATGCCAGTCCTCTGTTTACTAGCCTCTGCTGCTGCACTCCTCTATCCATCCCCACATTCCTCCTCTACAAATTACATTTGTCATTCTGAAAGCTGATGGTTTACATTGGCATGCTTTGAACCTTGAGCGAGTGCATGCGTGTGTGCACAAACGCATCTGCATGGACGCAAAGTCCAGACTATGCTTTGGGAACATGCACAACATGTTTTTCAGGATATGAGCATGCGCCCAGAAAAATACATATTTTTGTGTGTGTGATCTCCTACCTGTTATTGTAATGTTGCTGTAGATGTTGGACAGTTGCTCTTTTAGCAGGACGAGCTGTGTGGTGGCGGCCTTCTCCCTCTGCAGCTCCAGCATTATGTCAGGGTGGTTAGCCAGTTTGCAGCCCTTCTGTTTGTCCAATGCAATGTCACTGCGCACTATATCTGCAAGCCGGCATAGATGGAAGAAATTAAAGTTACTTTAATATTTTTTGTTGAAATTAATTTGAACAACGTCTTACTTATGTATCTATCTTATTCAAAAAGTAATGTGTGTCACAACGTATAACCCTTTTATTTGTTCAGTGTGTTTTAAAATTTTATTTGCTAGTAAAACCAGGACCACCTGTTGAACCGTCAAAGGTTGTGTTATTTTAAATATACACTTGTGTCTTAGTTTGACACACTTTTTGTTCGAAAACAGAATATGTCAATCGTAATTGTAAAAATATATATATTTATAAATATGCTGTTGAGAGTAGGCTAACACAAATGTGTGTTAAACCATGTTACAAAAGTGCCCTATACTCAGTTGGCATTTTATTAGCTACACCTACAAAAACAAAGCAGTCTCTTAGACAAGCCTCAGCGATAAGTCCTACCTTGGTAAAGATAATAATTTTCCATTTCTGTTGAAACTGTTTTCGAGAGGTGTTAATTGTGGTTTATGGTTTTGGAGGCTGCATTGTGAGGTGCAATTAAATTGAAGCCACTTGTGTTATACTGAGAGTTGTTTCACATATTTTGTCTTCCCCGTTTAGTGAAGGTTAATATTGGAATAACCCTCGTGAGGATTCATTGTAGGGCTGGTGTTTAAGCTAGGTGCCCCATTTAAACTGGCAACGCACTGTATTTTACAAGGAAATTGATGCTGTGTAAAATAAATAAACAACGTAATATCTATAGGACATAATATGTCTGCACTTAAATGTACTCGCTGCGTCGGACTATTCATTCAGAGAGGAAAAACACGGACGCCTACGTATCTTTTAAAAGTCAGAAAATACACATTGAGACAAGTAGAGGAAATGAAATGTCGTGTGTAATCACCGTCTTCGTAGTTCTTCAGATAGTAGTCAGGCCCCGGCCCTCTGAACTTGGCGAGGTTCTTCTGGTTGTTGAACTGCAGGAAGTCGGTCCGCTTTCCCCCGAAACGCAGAAAGGCAGGCGACAGGCCGCGCGCTAGGGTCACGAGCCGCTTGGAGCTGTGGACACACAGGACAGAATGACACTCATAACAAACATTACGTACAGAATCACAACTGTGTGTTATTAAAATGTTGTCTGTGTTTATGGCTTCAGGTTATAATCACAGTCATATTTAGGAGGAGCAGAAAAGCCAAAAAGCGACGCTGAATTTACTTTAATTCAGATATATTTCCACATGTGAAAAAAAGAAAGCCAAACAGAGACAGATAAAAATTAAGTAATTTAACTTTGCTGTGGCTGTTAAAGCACCGCAAGCCTTACACAAAACGTATGCCCTGTTTTTCTTTTTGATATCAACGGGCCCAAGAAACAGACAGCAACTTTCACATCATCCGTCATCCTGAGGAAAAAGAAGCTACAGCAGGGAGCCTACAGCAGGTACACTGTAATCCACGAAGGATTACAACAACACACATATGTAATGGAGGTTTTACTCTCCACTATTTAAAAAAATAATTAAAACTACTATTTATAAAAACCAACAGAAACAAGAAGTTTCTACTAGCTGCTACTTTTTTTTTGTCATTTGCTTTTTGTTTTCATGTTATGCTTTCTGCAAATGAAACATATAATTAATTGTCATTGATAACAAATATAGCATTTCAAAAAATACTTTGGGCTACTACTAGTATATAGAAACGGAAACACTATTAAGGCAGCATGAACAAAATGCTATTTAATTTTAGGTGACATTAAACAGGTTAGTTCTTATGAAGTTGTAATATTTCGAAAAACGAATAAAAGTACATGAGGGTTTTTTATTTTGTTGTAAATCCCTACAATTTCAATACAGCCTACGTGGCAGTCGGTTTAAACTCCAGACAATAAAATGACGGAGGATGCATGTCACGACCAACAGGCCTACAGACTACAGTACTTGTTGTTTAGTTTATTTCAGTCTAATCAAGCATTAGTCTGCTGAAAGTGTAGGTGATGAAGATACATGTATATAATGTATTAATTACAAAAGGATTGAGTAATGAACAACTAACCCATAGCAAAGGTGTTAAAACGGTTATGTAGAGAGCAATGGTGAATATAAATGGTGTGTGATGTCAAACATGCATTTATTGTAAAGTAATAAAACCGTGTTTCTTTTATTATAGGGGAAGAATCGGGAAGACACACATATGGTCAAACATGATCTCCTCTCTTTTCGTCAGTAAGGAAATGCACTGTATAAAAAGGATGTAATGTTTTGCCGTATAGATCATCTTCTGTAGATTATAGGTATCTCTTACAATGATACAATGTGATTGAGAAGCTGAACTAAACTAAACAATGTGACTACATAACATTTTGACACATGATGAGTCCGTAGCCTTGTCCGTTAAAAGGTTTAGTGTTACGTTTTTAATTTTAAAATGTCATGATTTATAATTCATGGTCAAAATGTATAACTTGTGTATCTAGTGAAATGTGAAGTGTTCTGATAAATGCACTAAGGTGAAAAATCACAAAACTGAATGGAAGTCAGTCAGTCAGAAACTCACCATGCTTTCTAAAAGAATAATGAAACAACAGTTGGAGCCAATGGAAACTTTAAAATAAAGGTTTAGTTTTTTTTTAGGAGAAAATAATGAAACCTCTAAGCTACATTTAATGATTTAGGAAATTGACATTTTGCATTCTAGACTAGACGGGTTAGGGGCAACCAATTGTCTAATGTGAATCAACATACTGTGTACAATAACAGCAATAAATCCGAAATGGATAGCCTTTGAAGCAACCGTTCACTCTCAACATCGCCTTATTAAAATAAATGATGTGATATGTTTGGACTATGCCAGTAAAGGAAAGTCCTGCAGTAATGTTGGACCACTTAGTGCCCTGAGTGAGGAAGAAACGTGCTGGCCCACTAAAAGACCATTCAGACAACGTGGCTGCGTGCGTAATGAATAAAAGAACGACCAAAGATTTAGGTGGTGGATACCAATACAGATCGATGTTGTTTGTGAACAAGAAAGATCTTTGGTACCTCAGAAAGTCCAGCCAACCGTCTTTGATGATCGAGGGGTCCAGCTGCAAAGAAAGGAAGTTGTCGTTGAGGACTCTGATCGGACTGCGGGTGTTGACGTCCAGGAGAACCAGCGTCCTCTCCATGAAGCCCGTGCGCTTCCCATCGGCTGCAGATCTCCGATATGTAGAGGAGGAAGAGTAGGAGGAAGAAAGCACCGACTGCACCACCAAAGTAGTCAAAGATGCCAGCCACAGGGAAGACCAATGGAATACGCACGGTGAGGATTTGGGCATCTTCTTGGTTTGGTGAGCAGGAGGATCAGTGCGCGTAATGAGGATTAAAAGAGAAGAAGAAAAAATCTGAACAAATTTTGCTGTCGCGAAGTTCAATTGTAGTTCTTTACCTCGGTTTCATCGATCTGGATGTGTCTTCCTGTCTAGTTGTCTCATCCCCTCTGCCCCCCGCCCCTCTGAGTATTTTTTGGGAGCAGCACACAAGAGCGCACGCCCCGAGCCAGCCTTCCCGGTTGGGAGAGCCAGACGCTGGGAGGAGGAGAGGAGGCAGCACCGCCCCTCTAAGGTTCTCAGAGGTATGAGTAACTAACTGCTCAAAAGTAGTTCTCTAGTCTTAAGAGGCCATGATGTAATGTATTGTCTTCCAAATATTGAAGATAAATATTTTCTGGTGAAATTCACATCATTGAAATGCGTGAAATATTACAACAATCGAAATATCATTTAGTAAAAAACAAAAGTTGAATCAAGCAATAAAGTGTAACCTAAAGAGTTCTCAATATCAACAAGTAGCTGCGCATATGTACATATTATTAGGTCATTATGATGGTGATGATGATGATGATGATGATGATGATGATGATGATGATGATGATGATGATGATGATGATGATGAAAAGGCTTTCTAGCTTGAGCCATGTTGGCTGTTTCTGCCGATTCTTTTTTTGTGTGAAGATGATAATCTATAATTTATGAAGAGAGTATTATTTAGTTGAAGAAAAGCATTATTGAGAGTAAAATCTATACAATACTTTCTTTTATGAAAAAAAAAAAAAAAAAAAGAGTCTAGAACATGCAGAACTGCGCAAACGCCTATCCGGGGATGCCATTTAAGTTAAACTCACATACGTTTAGATGTAACCACCATGCACTCATTTTGATGGTATAAAATCAAATAGCAAATCATATTAAGAAGTGATCACTGACTAAAGGTCGTCGTGGCCCGTTTAAAAAACACTACATCGCACTTTACGATGTGCAGACACATTACAAAATAAATGTTCTAACAGACAATTGCTGTTGTTAGTTCAGACTCTCTAGGCTTCACAGTTAAAGAGAACAAAAGAAGGCATGCTTTAAAAAGAGAAAAGTTACCATCTTCTCAAAAGCATATCTTATGTTCCTGAGTACTGTGGGCTTAAATTGTTTTGACAAACGACTGTTTGATTGCACATTTTCTAAGACCAATAACTTTTAGAGATGGCAACATGAGCAGGTTGGCCCCTTTTGACCAATTTGGGATTTAAGTTTCTACACATTGAACTCCCATATAAACTCTTTATATGACAGATCCAGGTGCTTTTGGGGCACTGGTGAGCAAGAAAACCAAAAGAAAGTGCAGTCTATTGGGATTTTTACAGGACGGTCAGCGTCGCGAGATGTGGTCGAGAAAGGTCACTGCTGTCTAACAGATGAACAGCAAATTACATGAGAAGAACATTTTCCGAGAAAAGCCCGATTTAATCTTTCCACCCCGGCCTAAAACACCTATTCACGAATACAATAAATTGCATGAATTATCAAGGTGTTAATGTTCAACGTTTTACACACGAATGTTCCCATTAAACGCTTTATAAGAATCCAGGAGGTTTCATTTTGGAGACCTAATGACGCATCTGTAAAAACCTTTCTATTAATTCTTCAACTAAGTCTTTGGTCATTCCTGAGTGCCAGATACACTTTGAAACACAAAGATGAAACCGGCATGAACAGCATCTGAGCCTTTCTTCTTAATCCGTCCTATTATCAGCAGGGATCCATGACAGATCAACAGAAAACCAATAGTCTGCTGCTTCATGTTGTCATGATGGTACAGCTCGACTTCATAGTTAACATGTGGGTTCAATATAACCCAAGTGTTTGATATAAATAGAAAAGTATTTAACTTTTCTTTATTTCATTAGGCTACGAGTACTTGAATTAGCTCTTGAATATTAAACTGCACACATCTGGCGTGTTACTGATAGTTTTGGGATGTTTTTCTAAGAAAAAGAAAAATCTTCAGCCTAACAAAACACCAATATAATTGTATAATATAATAAGGACATTAATATTAGATAACACATTATTGTCCGTTCACACGAACATTTGTCTTACATCCTAACAATTAACAGAATAACATCTGTCAGGTTGCCCTCAAACAATCATCAACAAGACATGAAACAATAGAAACATCTGAGAAAAACCCACCTAGACCCGGTCTCGCTCGCACGCGCACACACACTCACACACACTCACACACACACACACACACACACACACACACACACACACACACACACACACACACACACACACAAAATGAAAGTTTTGAATTGATTTTGGACAGATCTGAGGCTCAGATTAATCTAAATAAAAGCAGAACCATGACTCTGCACAAATCCAGAATATTTTAAGGAATTACATGGAAAAATAGAAAATATATAGAGATAAGATTTGTAATTTTAAAAGTATAACTTTATGTTATAGGTTAAGGCAACAGCCTGTTTTAAATAAAAAATATTTGATTGAACAAAAAGCTTCCTATTTATGTGACACATGTTCAGTGGGAAAACAAAAATAATTTACTAACCGATAGTCTTAATAAACCAGTTCTTCGAACAAGTAAAATGATGCCCCTTCAGGTGGACGTGGACTTTGACAAGAATATTAGTCAATCTATAGGGTAGCAAGGACTCATCTGCTACTTTGCAATGTGAACTTCAAAACGTGCTGCGTACCAAAACATAATCGTTATCAGTGTTAATTAAATTGAGTATTTATTTTTGAACTTCATTGGACTTTGATTTTACGTTAGGGATACCCACGCACATGTTAACTAATTATAGCATTTGGACACATAGTAAAAATAGCAGGCTATCACTGTGAAATTGTGTGTAGAAATGTATTAACGCACACATACTGAACAACTGGCAGTGAGGGACGATTAGAGAAGTTCCCATACGTTTATACTATGATTATAATAAGTTTAGCCAACACACACGGCCGTGTTCTGTTGAGCATTATGAGTGATTCTAGAGAAATTAGCTAATGTCTTTCCTTACGTTTTATTTGGCCTGTGTGTTTCTGTTATCGACATATAATATCTGCCATCGATAAAGTTTATATATCGACTTAAATAATTAAATATTTTTTAATGAATACATTCTCCGACAAATTTAAATTTTCAAACATTTTTAATTGTTAAATTAAAGTTAAAGTTAATTAAAATTAACATATAGGATTTTGTCTGAAAGTTATCTGAGATGTTACAATTGGATTATAGTGTAAGGTAATCGTTTTGCCTTCCAGTGAAAAGTGCAGGCAAAACGGAATTAAAGTAGCCATATTGTTTTGCTCTGTGTGCAAAGTGTTTTTTTTCTAAACGTTATGGTGGATGTGTGGCTGATGGAGAGCAGAGAGAGCGTGTAAGTGTTTAAGGCTTGGCAGCACTCTGTTCTCACCTCACGTTTCCTACCTCGTAAATCCGACAGGCTGTGGTCATCGAACTGTGAGGGCTTTACTGTATATAAAAGAGCTGCTGATCATTGTGCGATAACTTATGATTGTCAGAATCTGAATTTAATTTTCTTAATATTAACATTTCAACTTTACCAATGGTAGTCCTATTAATAGGTCAGTCTTTATGTATAATACATTCCATGGGATATAAAAGTTTTATGTGATTTTAAAGCTCTCAGGATCAAAATGTATCCTTCTAAAATGTGTTGAGAGATTATTGTATTATGTTAATGGCTGTTATTTTATGACAAAAAAATAAATCCACACACATTATCCCGTGTAGTACTGTAAGTACCTTTCAGACTGAGCAACACTGAAACAGGTGATAATACTGCCATCTAGTGGGGACACCAAAACAGCAAAAAAACAAAAGCATTCTGGTCCCTAAAACTCGATGATGTAGCCTATGATCTAAATTATGTTTGTGATGAGCCTCTAAATAATGCCGTTTTCTTCTCATCATAATGTTTAAATTACATAATGTGTGTGGAATATATGTAATATTTTGTGCCTATTAAGGGGTTTCAATAGTTGCAAGTGTTGTTTAATCCCGTGTGTATCACATTAATAATTCATGCTAGGCATTTCCTGCAGTCTATTTTTAGAAAGTGGCAGTAAGCAAATAAGATAGGCCTACGTCACGGTTTGTCATGTATATTTAAGGACTCCGATTCCCCCTCCTCTCTCTCTCTCTCTGTAACGTGCCCATCCTCTTCTGCATGGATATGGCCACCCAGCTGCTCCATCCATCCCATCCGCAGACCACGTGACCCAGTTCTCCCATGCCCTTCAGTAGTTCATTCAGCATGATGGCTGCGGATGCTGCGGATGCTCTCTGCTGCATCCTGCATCCGCGCCGGCTCTCTCTCCTCTTTCTCACCGTCACCCTCTCCTCTTTGCCGGCCCCGACAGTAGCGCTGCTCGGCGTCCGGCCGGAAGACACCCAGAGCGGAGAGCTGTCTGTGCAGGCTGGGATACTGAGGGCGATCGAGGGGACCCGCTTCATACTGAGGGTTTACTACTCCGCATCCCCAGCTACTCCGCATCCCAACAGCCTAAACATCAGCAGCAAACCTGACGCTGCTCCTGCCGCCCCATGGATCGCATTTATAGAGGAACCAGGTGGGGACAGCGGGGACGAGGAGAAGCACAGGTCCACAGGAAATCCGTGCGAAGAGGAGAATGCCCGGAGCTCAGACATCGAGCTGCTGGGCTCTTTCAGATCCACCTCAAGTTACAACTCAGTTTTGGTGGAGCTGCTCGCTAAAGACCTGCGCAGAGGCGAGGTGATTAAATACTACTCCATGTGCGCGTTTGATGGAGTAAAATGGGAGCATTTCACCACCAAAGACTTCTGGTTGGCGGTAGTGGAAAGACCCCCAGAGGCAGATGTATGGCTCCAGGCGGGTGTTGCAGTGCTCTTGTTGGGGTTGTCTGCGCTCTGCAGCGGTCTGAACATCAGCATGCTGGCGCTGGACCCCGTTGAGCTGCGGGTCCTGCAGAATAGTGGCACAGAGAAAGAGCAGAAATATGCACGGAAGATAGAATCAGTGCGTAAACATGGAAACTACATCCTTTGCACCGTGGTGCTCGGCAACGTGCTTACAAATACATGCTTTGTGGTATGGATGTGCCAGATTTTAGGAATGACTGCTCTCTCAACTGCCTCGTGCACTTTGGGGATATTCTTCTTTGGCGAGATTTTACCTCACTCCCTGGCGTCCAGGCACAGTCTTGCTATCGCCTCCAAAACCCTCTGCGCGACCCGCCTGCTGATGCTGGTGTTTTTCCCCATCGCCTACCCAGTCTCCAAGATTTTGGACATCATGCTCCACCAAGAGATCAGCAACTTTTACACCAGGGAGAAGTTGGTGGCCATGCTGCGCGTTACAGATCCTTACCACGACCTAGTCAAAGAGGAGCTCAACATAATCCAGGGAGCCCTGGAGCTGAGGACCAAGACCGTAGAGGACGTGCTGACCTCGCTGTCAGACTGCTACATGCTGTCCTCGGACGCCATGCTGGACTTCTGCACCATGTCGGACGTGATGCAGAGCGGTTTCACCCGGATCCCGGTCTACGAGAACGAGAGGTCCAACATCGTGGACATCCTTTTTGTCAAAGACTTGGCCTTCGTGGATCCTGACGATTGCACTCCCCTAAAAACAATCACTCAGTTTTACAATCATCCCATGCACAGCGTGTTCAATGACACCAAGCTGGATGTGATGCTGGAGGAATTTAAGAGAGGTAACTACACTTTAAATCATATCAGAGCTCAGGCCTCAGAAGTGCTCTGCAGGAGGGAGGCGTGTCCTTTGTTTTTACATGTCAAAAACGTATAACTTGTGAGTAAGAAGTCAGTTTTGCGTGTGTGTGTGTGTGTGTGTGTGTGTGTGTGTGTGTGTGTGTGTGAGGTGCCATGTGTTTGTTTTGTTACGTTCTCCAGGCTACCTCTAGCCACCTTGGAGTTAAATGTCTTTTGAAGTGAGTGTGCACTTAAAAAACTATGTTTTCAGAGCAAAAGTCAATGTATATATCATATTTGGCTCACAGTGGGCCTGCCATTGCAGCCTTTTGATCCCCAGAGCAGTGAGAGCCATGTGTGAAATCTGATACAGTGTCACACAGTGAGTCCAGTTCAGCCAGAAGTTAAAGGCTGCCAAGGAGCAGAAAGGGGTTATCTTAAGAATTTATGTCGTAAAAGTGGTTTTCCTATGACAACAACACTGTGAACTTTATCTGCCCCACCACCCCGCTTGCTTCCCCTTTATACGTTAGGCCATGTGTATCAGTTATACTTTAATTTCAAAAAGGAATTTAGCTAAAGTGCAGTGCCCGACTGATTGTCAGTAGAGGCAATGGATATTATCTCTGTCCCTCTCTGACTCACACATCTTTTGTTTGATAAGCATCTTTGCTGATAAGTGCATTCACAGTATTACATTCCTCATTCACATGCAGTGATAGCATCCGTTCACTAAATGTGACGCCTTTCCCCAGGGACCCCATTCAGTCTCGATGATAATAATGAATATGATTCTGAATCAATGCCCTGCAGCAGACAACTCAAACTGTTCTGCTGACGGTGTCACAAGTGAAAATGGAGACATATGAGAGGCTACTCGAACGGCTGTTATGTAAGGATTTCACTGACATTGGCTTATGTTGGGGGGGATTAAGATGTAAATCTGTTTCATTGACAAAGGGAGCTCAATAGATGTCGGTCGGAGGCAGCGGTTGTCCAATCGGAATGTGAAAGGTGACACTGTGGTGACTTTGGCAGGATCATAAATTAGATTGCCACTTACAGGCCAGGAGGTCCACAGCTTTATTTTGTTCAGGATTATGAAGGATAGCTTCAGTCTCCCGCAAGTGATCCATGGGCCCCTTTCTGACCCTGAGTGTTGCCATATTGTGTGTTATTTATAGATGAGGTTAGGTGAAAAAGTGAAAGCAGGCTTCACCTTTATGTTTGTGTGCTCCTCGCTGTAAGCCCGTGAGGACTTTGAAGCTTTCTTCACTCTGTAGGTCGCCGCCATCCAAACCTGCAGAGCAACCATGAAAAATTCATCTCCAACCTTTCCTTTCACCCCTCTCGGCTCCTTCCTTCTTTGCTCTAATGGATTAAAGGCTCCTGCTGTTCAGGAAGCCTGGCTGGGAGCTGTGGGGACATCTCACTGAGAAGGGTGAGGGGCTGGGGTGAGGTTCGTGCTAGAGAGAAATGTAAGGCAGGACTGCTAACGTGCTATACAGAGGGAAGTACATACAGGAATCTTAACCTTTACACGGCAAGCAATGCTCTGGCTGTAGATCTTTCAATGTAATGGGGTGTTCAGGTACTTCAAAGTAGCTAAGTAAAAGTACTGCATTATAAATGGTTAAAGTATTATGATTTTGGCAGAATGGCCCCTCTCAGTATTATGCTATTCGATCATTATTATTAATGTGGTATGTGAATGAATATATTTTGTTACTTTTAAACACTGCATACAAATCTTCTAATAAAAGAATACAGTAAATAAATCCAAACGCTTAGTTAACACACAACAGATCATCAAAGCATTCTGGTTTTTATAAACTAAATGTGTGTAGAAGCTGTTGTGTATGTATGTGTGTACAACAGGGAGAAAAACATAGCGGCAGAAATATAAACAATTCATTATTTCCTTATAGTAAGGCTGTAATGTTTGCAGAAAAGCTAGAGAGCAAATATACACATAATGCACAATCATATGCAAAGATATTATGCATTAAGATCTTAAACAACACATAGACAAGAGGAGCCTGGGAAACAGGCGGAGCAGAAAGATTTGCAAAAGGGACATCCATGGTAGACCCAGTTTTGCTAGGGGCATGTGTGTCTGCATGTGTGAGTCTGGTAAGTGTGTGTGTGTGTGTGTGTGTGTGTGTGTCGTTCTGCAAGAGTATTATGTAACATATGAATGATGTAATGCAGTGTCCGGGCCCATCAGCAGCTGATGGCAAATCCATCTCACTGACTCACCTGAGCTCTTCAGACAAGTTGACCTGAGCGCTGAGAACAACCTCATCATCTCAGCCAATCTCAAACAGCCAGAGTTTCATGTTTGGAGATGGCTGCCTGTCAGTCAATCAGGATTTTTGTTTTGTCTTGTTGCAGTGGATTAAAGCATTTGATCCATTTTATCCCCTGGCAGTGATCCCCTAAATCATCATATGAGCCACTGATTTTGTTCGAAGTAAGGTTGTAGATTGTGGAAGTCTGTGTTCTGGTGACATCATAAATTCAGTTATATAACGTATTTGACGTAAGAAGAACCATGACAGTGACCGTTGCGACGACAAAGTAAAAATGCACAATAAATACATGGAGCATAATAATACATTATTACAGAGGACAATCTCAGCTTTTGGTGAGTTGAAAATGAAAATAAATCTATACGTAACAACTAATAGTATGTTTGTAAATGTGTTCATGTTAATTAGTTCGAGTGTGGTGGCAACTTTAACTTCTTGTCACATTTGCTTTATTGACTCGTTCCGGAGACGCTGCCGGTGGGCTGTGTCATTGCATCTGGCAGGCTTGTCATGTTCAGCCTAACGCTTACTGAGAGGGGGCGCTGTGTCTGCTCATGGATGTGTAAAGTGTTGACGTGTGTGTATGTATGTGTGTTTACAGAGGTGGCAGCAGCATGGGAAGTTTAGTCAGCAGACGCAGGCATCCCCAGACTGATTGCGTAATCTCTGTGTTTACGTAAGAACCCGAGTCTTCCAAACTGTCAAAGTGTCTTCAGGATAATCCCCCAATGCCCACTTTCTTCTTCTCAGAGTCTCTCTCTCACACACACACACACACACACACACACACACACACACACACTCTCAGATAGACCTTCCCTGTGTTTAAGGCCTCACAGCTCCAGCTGGTGTATTAATGTTGATTTTCATCTTGACCGCACAGATTCAGTTGGAGGCTGTTGACTTGTGTTATTTTTATCCAGTGACGTAGCCTCTCAACCCCACGGCATGGGCAGTTGTTGTTGTTGTTGTTATTGTTGTTTAGCATAAACTCACATTGTGAAAACATTTCAGCTCGCCCCTTTTCTTTTCTCGTGAATGCAGGTAAGTCCCACCTGGCTGTGGTGCAGAGGGTGAACAGCGAAGGTGAGGGAGACCCCTTCTATGAAGTGATGGGCATCGTCACCCTGGAGGACGTCATAGAGGAGATTATCAAGTCTGAGATTGTGGATGAGACAGACCTGTTTAGTACGTATGATGCATAAACACGCTGATTGTGAAGCTCTGGGTTTTCAAAGTCACTGATGCATTAGCTGTGAATCAATTTAATTATATTTCCAGCTCCCACACTGAATAGATTTTCTCTCAGTTTGTCCCAGCAGTTGACAGACTTTATTCAGCTCTGTGCTCCACAACTTCACAGGAAAATGCGTCAGCAACAAATGCTGTATATAGTCATTTTTTAGGTACGTTACAAGAAGCATTTTAACATTTAAAGTACATTGGAATTACCTTACCATCTCCTATCCTGCTTTCTCATTAAACTATTGATCCTAAATTATCTCCCCTGTTGCTCCCAGTTCCTTGCTGTTGCATAATTAAATAATCTGAATAAATGGCCCAGTATCACAGATAATCTCCATAATCCGCTCATGTTTAATTGGCTGGAAAGGCTCTCCACAGAAAAGAAGTCGAATCCCAAACTCCCCTCATTTCATTTCTAATCTGGTCTGTGCTTTCATTTCACTCACTGAATTTAACTTCCAAGCCACATTTGGGAGAATAACTTAAGCCATGAACATTAACTTTGTGTTCTACAGTTTTAATTACATGCAGAGTGTGTGAAACGATCATTGATGCAATTGCATGGGTGCTTATAAACTCGGATTGTGCGTGTCTGCATGTGCACAATTATGCGTGTATATATAGCACAGGGAAGCTCATCTCTCCAGACTTTGCACTTCAGGCATTTATAGCACCAGCTGTTCCTGCTGCAGCTACGATGTATTTAATGGGATATAATGCATTTAATGCTCCTAACATCTGCAGAGGATGATTCTACTTATCAATGAGAGGTGGATAATATCGTGCAACTGCAGCTGTAGATAAACTGACTAGTATACTGCATGCAGCATCTGCATCAACTAATGAGGTCAGGTGCACCTCAAAGTAGCTTCTAATTCCTTGTAGTGCCAACAAGAATACTGTACACTTAAAGCATATCTAGTAAGGCAAATCTAATGAGTGAAAGAGTAACACCTTTCCATCCCTCAGTTATTATCAGAGCATATATAAAATGTGAAATCCGAGCACTTTATGATTTGCAATCTGTGTTCATAGCTGATAACCGGAACAAAAGGCGCGTGTCAAGCCACGAAAGGAAACCGCAGGATTTCTCAATCTTCAAACTGTCAGAAAATGAGCTGAAGGTGAAGATCTCGCCCCAGTTGCTGCTCGCCACACACCGCTTCTTGGCAACAGGTAGCATCGTATGTGTGTATATGCATGTGTGCACGGTCTGTCTGTATGCAGAGTTTTTGTGTGTGCCCAAAGTGGATCGCAGGATAAAATGAGGACAAGGTCACAGGAAGCATGGTGTTCTTTCTTTGACTTTTGTTTTGGTGGGGTCTTGTGCGTGTGTGTCTATATGCATCTATCTTGTAGAGGTGGAGCCTTTTAGGCCGTGTCACCTGTCGGAGAAGATCTTGTTGCGTCTCATCAAACATCCCAGTGTTGTGCAGGAACTCAAGTTCAACCCCAAGAACAAACACGGTCTTCAACACTACCTCTTCACGAGAAACAAACCTGTGGACTACTTTGTCCTCGTTCTTCAGGTAAATCACAATCACAATGACAGAAGTTGCAGATGAATTATGAAACCAAGCAATAATCCCTCCTGTGCGTGATGTTGTTATAATTACAGTGTGTATATTTCCTGTGTGGGAGGCTCCATTAGATGAGTAATCAATGTGGCTTCATGTCACACCATGTTAATGGCTTTGTTACCGTTGCAGGGACGGGTGGAGGTAGAGATCGGAAAGGAAGCTCTCCGTTTTGAAAATGGAGCATTTTCCTATTATGGCATGCCAGCACTCATCATGCCCCTGCCTATTGGTAAGTACACATGAAGCAATAAAGATCAATATCACTATGAGGGTGATGGTAATGACAACAGGGACAGTTCAGCAATAATAATCATAAAATTAATGTCCAGTGCCGGACGTGTTTTCGCTGTCTAAATCCCACCCAGTGTCTTATCTGTATAGCGCCAGCCTGCAAGAGCAGCAGCAGCAGCCGTGGGAAGAAAGTAATTAAAAGAAGTGATTTCAGAGAATTTCCCAGTGGAAGGCCATGACCTGCACAGGATTATATGAAATCCAGCTAAGACTGTCGAGCCAGCAGAAAGCCTGTCTCCCAATCTCCCTCACTCTGTTTCTTGTGCTGGTTGTTTGCATGTTTTGCACGTGTGATGTTCAGGGTGAGCTTAAAGCAATTTGGAAGACTCCGTTAAATATTTGAAAATCCCTTGTAAGGACAAAATATAGTATTTTCTCTTAAGCAGCTGCAGAAGTATGACACCTCAAAAGTTCTGTGTTGCACACACACACACACACACACACACACACACACACACACACACACACACACACACACACACACACACACAGCTGTTTTCCTTCATTACTGAACATCATACAAAGACAAAGGGAGAGCTGCAGTGCATGTAACTAAAGTCCAGTAAGTACAAATGAATAAGCCTTAGTGCACACTGAAGAGGGCACGTACGTGTGCTGAACATGAAAACTGCATAAATATAATTGAAGTATTTTAATAGATGCATGAACTGTTTTCGTATAATATACACAACTAAAATCATGTTTCCTTCTTCTGTTCTTTTCAGGTCGGAGGTATAGTTCCCGGGGCAGTGGTCTGAACCAATCTGAGTCATTACTGAGTGGGGGCAGCGTGGGTCAGCTCTCTACAGGAGGAGGGGTCTACTTACCAGACTACTCAGTCCGACAGCTCACAGACCTGCAGATCATCAAGGTTACAAACATGAATGCCTACGGGGACACACACACACACAACACAGAAACATATAAAAAAAAAACATCAACCTCTGTTATTATAATTACAGTTTAATGTATAATTTCCTGCACAATGATGGTAAAAAATGGGCACCTGCACTTTTAAACTCCCTCCATTGAAGCTCCAGAATTCCCAAAAACTCTTCCTCTGCTGCAGCGTTTGCCTTTGATATGTCCTAATCCCTGATTCTGACTGAACACAGACATCCTGTCTCTCGCTCTCCCCTCCATTCACCCTCTTTCCTTTAATCACTGGGAATAATTGAGCTCCATTTCAACAGTGAATATTTTAGCCTTAAATGGTGGATGTGCCCTCTCGCTTCACCTCTCCTCCCCTTTCTCCAATACAGTCCGTGTTTCCTCCTGTCCATGTGCACTGAGGTTAGGTGTAAAGGCTGCCATACAGATCTCATACTTGCTTTCTGTGTCCCCCATAGATCACCAGGAACCACTACCAGAACGCCATTACGGCCACCAGGATGGACAGCTCCCCACAGACACCAGATCCGGTGGATCCTGATGCTAAAGGGAGGCCTGCGGTCCCAGAGGCCCGCTCACACAGCATCGCCCTCCCTCTCACACACACACACACTCGACTGGGGCTGGCACGCCTTGCACATCTCCATCCCCACGGTGGCCTTCGAAACACCTCCCAGCTCAATGAAAGAAACCGTATTGTTCGTAAGTAGATGCTTGTGCAATATGTTGACTTTACAAATTGCATGTGTTGGTTTAAATGCTGAACTAATTAGTTAATTAATCTACAATGAATATACTGCAAGTTAAATAATCAGTCAATACGCTGAACATCCACCATTTCTAGGAGTCAATAAAAAAAATAAAAAAACCTGTCTGACAGGAGCAATGCATGATTAATGTAACGATGCGATATTCTGACAGGTCAGGGGGCACCTGACAATAGATGATGTGATGACTGGCGGGTGCGATGATAATAAATTAAGTTAAAAGCTTCTTGTATACCAACCTTGAGAATAATATAATTAAATGAGAAAACAAATGAACGTGAGGTTTTCCTTTTATAGCAGTGAAGAATGGATTCTGTATGTTAAGCACTCGGAGTGACTAACGTGCAAATGTGGCGTCAACCAATCTGTACTGGTTTCAAGGCTTAAAGGATTTCACACATACCATCTGTCTTAAACTGTGTGCAACACGCCACCCAGTTTGTGTGTGTTGGCGTTAGTGTCATTAAGAAACATCCCTGGACAGATGTCTCTTGTTGGTCGTCAATAAAAGAGTAGTATCCAGTTATATACAGCCAGGTTTTATGTTCAATCCCATTTCACCAATTAAATCTGCTCCACTGGCTGCACCCACTGATAAATAGTGCGTTCTTTACCTCCCTCTACAGGCAGAGCTACAAACCAGCTGTTGTTATGTAGATACTTGCAGTTGGTTCAAGGTTGATCTGTCCAATTCTCTCTTCACAGGCAGTAAATCTGATGGGCAGAGGAGTCCGAACGATACCGTGTTCCTCCGCTTGGACGAGATTCCCTACATCCACGAGGACCGGCCGGAAAATTATGGAGAAGATGGTGAGTGCTGCTACATGCGTCCTGACCTGGACTCATAAAAACTAGAATCTTGTCTCCTCCACAAACAAACAAGTTTTGTTCTTCTTTGTTTTATAAGGTTTTAATCATAAGTAAGCCTACTCAAGACACTACAATGACTGAGATGGTTTTAAAAAAGTTGCATTGACAATTACTAATCTAAATTGCAAAATTTAAAAAGATTTCCTGGTTTTTAAATTACATCCAAGAATTCTGAAACATTTTAAGGACGAAAGAGCAACTTCCTCCTCTTACATATGAAGTTTAATCCACATGCAATACGCATCCTTTCTATTAAACAATATACAAATACAATACAGGAATCTTTCTGCTGCAGCGTCACTTGATAGCTTTATATGGCTTTATATAAGCTAATATTATATAATGTAAACTTTAGCTATATATACATTGTTCTGTGTAACACGTTACTCAGTCACATTGCTGTGTTTAAGACTGTTCTCTACTTTTTCTACTGTTAAACTAAATGTTTGCGTTTCATATTTCAATGGTTTTATTACAGAACACAGCGTTCCTCACCAGAAGATATATTTGTTGTCTCTATGTCAGTTTTCCTAAAAATGATGTGTTTAAAGGAACTGATTTCATCTTATAGGCTGTAAACAGTTCATATCACTGTAGGTCTGGAGGTTATTTTATCTACTCCGCCTGTCATTCCTGCTCTATCTTACTCTCTCGTCTCTTTCAGACGTGCCTACAGAGTCTCAGCCCTCCACCTCTCCCTTCATCAGCTCTCTGTCTCTGTCCAGCTCGGAGGAGAACATTGGGAAGAAGCTATTGCGTAAATTGAGTGAGTAAGCCATTTGTCATGAACACCGATGAGAGAGCACACACCCACACACACACACACACACACACACACACACACACACCGTCAGTTAAGTCCCAAACTTCTCCGTCAGACATAGTGGTGTATCTTAGCAACAGGTGATATGTCACTGCCACCTACTCCCTTTCAGCTCAGCAGATTCTCCAGATGCATCTGTTGTCTCAGATATGACTCATGGACGCAGTAGCTGACGTTATTGCAGTTAATGGCAAATGTGAGGTAGTTTAAAAACAATCACGGTAAAGCAAATGTACAGAGAAGAAAATCTAAATAATCGGACGCAGCTACAGTGTAAGGTAGGCGCTTTGACCAGTAATGACCTTCATTTCTCCTGTTTCTAGGTAACAAGAGGAGGAAAAAGACTCGGGATGGAGAAAACAGTTTGGAGGAAGGTTCAGAGCAACCACCAGTGACGAGCTAGCACAGTGACACTGAGGAAGAGGGATAAAGCTTCTTCCTCTTTATCACTCACTGGTTTTCCTTACTAAACAACCATAGACTCCCTCCATGCTCCCACACAACTCCCACAGGAGACGGAGCCATCTAATGTGATGTAGTAACACTCAGGTCCCTAATGGCACACTCTGTCCCACCTCCGCCTGACTTCACACCCTTAAAGTGATTGCTGATTATAAGCGGGACAGATCTATAAAACAAAAACAAAAAACTTTATTGGACAAATCTTAACAATATAGTATTGGATTTATCCAGCCTTACACTGGACATGTTTTGTAGTAAACGGGGGAAATCTTTCTATGGTAGCTTTATCCATAATGTTAACATTTACCCATCTGATTTAAGTCATCTGAACTCTACATGATCTCTCAAGAGGGAGCCCAACAACGTTCTTAGGTAATATCTGAGCCAGCTTGAACCTTTTACTTGATCAAACAATGAATACAAGAGTTTTTATTATTTATTTGTTATTATGAGGCAGTTCCCACATACTGAAAATGTTGTTTGCACAGGGAACTGTCCCAATGTTGCCATAACGGGTGCCACCTACTGCCAACAGTACCAGACACACTAGCCGTCGGCTAAGAAGACAAGAGCACAATTTCTACGCCAGATTAAAAGAACACAATTATAAAAACAAAAAAGCCATACATTAATTCTCAGCTTGAATGACTACTTATTGTATGAACTAAATTCTCAGCAAGTTTAGAAGAGTATGCGCAATTTTGAAAATACCTGTGCTTGAAATAACACAATTTCTTACTTGATTTTTATACGCAAGTGTCAGAATTACCAAATGTAATTGGAAAATAGCAATATAAGTCATGTTACATACTGTAAATGGCAACCGCATACACGCATCCATCCCACATAAATGCATGTGTCCTACACACAGTCTGTCTGGTAGGTCTTCCCAATGAAACGTTCCCTTTTCACTGCATATGTAGCTGTATGAACACAATGTCAGTGTTTCCATCAACCAAACACCCTTACTTATCCACCTTTTCTCTTGATGTTACCACCATCGGGAAAAAAAACATTAACCTATTGTTTGATTGCATTCAGTAGAACACGTAGGGGCGATCAACTTCATACCTTTAGCTACCATATTAGCCACTTTTCTATGTACAGTTCATCTCATTTAAGCTGCATACACCAATTAAAAATAAGCTAGGGGTTTTGGGTCTAGGGATCCAAATAGTATGAGTATTCTCGAGGAAAGAGTAGTAGCTACTTGCATGTTTGTTTATGCTGCTTTTACTGTAGAATTATCCCGTGTAGAAAGCACTATTTTTCCATATGCATGCTTAAGTAGAGGGATGCATGAATAGGATGATCTGCAGTAACTTCTCCCCACAGAGGTGCAGTGTGTGACTTACTGAAGTCTTAAGAGACAGTAGATTTTAAAAAGAAGTTTTAACTGCTAAAGTTGAGAAAAAGCGATAGGTGCAATAAATACTACAACTGTAGTATTCATGGAGGAGTCCATACAACGCTGCTTGTTGAAGAAAAATGAAGCCATTGTTCTAGAAATCATCTATTACTGCAATAATGAAATAATGATTAGATCCTTTCTGAAAATGTGAGCGGTAGCTGCAGCTCAGGTTGTACTAAGCTGCTCTGCGTTGTGAAATCTTGGCAGGTACACCGCTCGACAGAACAAGAGAGAAAGACATGAAAGAGGAAAGCAATATGACGCACACTGACGTCAAGCCACCACCTCTCGTCAAACACACGCACACACACACACACGCACGCGGTGGCTATACAAGTACAAAGGATACTGCACTGCTAAGCTATTCGCATTGACCCCTCTATGTACACATAACATCCAACAGTAAGTCTTTTGATCTGACAAACAGCAAAAGGATTTGTGTGAATCAGAAAGTCTCTCAGCTGAATGCTTTGAGAGATTTTGTAGTTGGTTAACACCGATTAGTATTTGTGAGGGTTGATGTAATAGCAAAGTTACATTTTGTAATGTAAAATTCAGATAATTATATAAGTTACCCAAAGATATGAAGAGACAGACCATAATGTTATATAAAAGGGATAATTAAATTATTAATAAATGGACTGAACTATTATTCTTGTGTACTTTGTTTTGTTCTCCGACATTTAACATTATGCATTTCTATGATCACTCACTTTAACTTCAAATGATTTGCATAGGGGCTTCTGAAGGTTGTTGCATTAATACAAATCTTATAATGAAATCAATTCCAACAGATGTGACAATACAAACATTATATTTATAGTTCTTTATTAGAGTTGTTCATTCATCTCATAAGAAGGTCCAGTGAGGAGATTTTCAGCTTCGTTTGCTCAACAGTACGACTTTATGCTTTATTGGTGTACTGTGCACAGTGAGACGAGAGCAAACTGGTTGATCATTAGTGTGTTTGTGCCACTGACATGAGGGTCTTACATAATAGTGCACTAGTGCTACGAACAGGCAATCGCTGTCCAAACTCAACATTCACTCGGCAGGTGCCCGACAGAACCAGAAACATCTCAACATTCAGCTGTGAGCCCAAAACAGGGATTACTCTCGACACCTGATCAGTGCCATTTGTGCTTACCGACCATAAACTACATAAATACGGATTAAAGTGAGGTAATTAGTGCAACCCCTTTGGGCAGAAGACAGTTTTATTAATAAATTACATCGTTCAAGTTTAAATATCTTCCTGAGAATACTCATCTCTTGTTCATATTGCACCCAGCAGTAAACGTAATACTGCAATCACTCATGATAGAGGTAAATACTGACCCATTAAAGCTACATTAAGTCAGTGTGGTCGCTGCTCTTAACCCTGAATTATACATGCTAATTATTGCAGGTTTGGAATTGGAATTGGAAATGTGTTATTAACACTTGGAATGGATGAATCATAACAGTATGACATTAAAACATTTTTAGACAGTTGAGTCAGTACTGCTGAGATAATTGTAACACAGTCACAGATGTACTAACCCTCTCGAGGGTCCTGGTAATGACGCATACACTAATAGTACACTACATGTACAAAATCTGTGACGTCACACTAAGAAAACACTATAAGCGGGAGACCAACACGACAAAGTATTAACATAATTAAAAGGAATAATTCCCATTTGTGCGTTCAGTTAGAAATAGGTCCAGGTTGTGTTTAGCATAGCTTAGCACAAACACTGAAAGGGAGGGGAAACGGGGGCCAGTGAGCCGAGGCTGTGTGTATATTTGTGCAGATGAGAGTTTCTGTTTGCCCCAGGAAATCTGCTAGATACAAACACTTCTGGAATGAGGTGACTCAGGGCCAGGCAGGAGGAAGAACTGAGAATTGTGGGTAGTGTAGTCTTCTACTGGACCATGGTGACAGTCTCATGGATGGACTCAGCCACGTAGTCTATGTTCTTGGTGGTCAGACCGCACATGTTGATGCGACCACTGGCCATTAAGTAGATGTGTCTCTCCTTCACCATATACTCCACTTGTTTAGCTGCAAGAAATACAGCAGAACCAGATTATTCATTGATTATTAATTATCAAAGGGAAATATTTTGTGTGGTATTGTGAACAAATGAAAGATTCAACGTGTCAGATATGCCAGAAATTAAACTTAAAAACACTAAAACAATGAACTATCATTATCAACAGAATGTGAAGAGGTAACAGTGTTGATGTTATGTCAGCGATATCTACTGAACTCAGCTAACTAGTGCCGGCCCGCCCTGTGTAGGAGGTGATAGTGAGTCACTGTAGCACCGGCCTGCCCTCAGACCAGAGGGAGAGGTTTGTCAACATTACATCCACCATCCCTGCACGTTTTGATAGTTTGTTTTGATTAAATCCTAAGTGGCAGTCAGCAGTCAGCAGGGATTTAGCTGACTCTCCGCAGGATCGTCAAACTTTCTGTTGCTGCAGTTACACGTTAGACCCAGCGCTCCATCAGCCCGCAGTGACTGCCAGTGCTGAGATATACGTCCCCGCTTTCCTGCACGCTTTCCTCCGGGGAGGCTGTCCTCGGCACAGAGGCAGGACAAAAACACTGATTTGTTCGCTCGTCTCTGCCGCCCGGACCCAAGCCAACATACAAACTATCAAAACGTAACATAACACGGACCGCACAGCCCCCAGTGCCACAGTAAACACACAGATATCTCAGCTCCACGTGAAGATTATGAGATCGCAGTGCTCTTTAGACCGGATCTCAAAGTTTCTATATATAGAATACAATACACAATATAAAGAATACGTTAGAATAATAATCTAAGACGTAGAATACAATACATGTGACAAACTAGGGTGAAATACTGCCCCCTATAAATTTGGAGCAGGTGGCTCGGAATTACACATTGAACCTTTAAAGTAGTGCACAGTGAACGTGTAGCACTTCTGAGATGTGTAGGAAGTAGATACATCCTGGATTAGTTTGTTAACTTTACAGGTTTTGTTTTCATGGATCCGTAGTCATCTTTACAACTTTGGAAACTGGAACAATGTTTACTCACAGTTGAGGCCTGTGAAGCTGAACATGCCGATCTGCTCTGTGATGTGGTCCCAGGTGCCTGGTGTCCCCAGAGCTTGGAGCTTAGCTTTCAGCTGAGCCCTCATCAGCAGCACCCTGTTAGCCATGGTCTTCACATTGTCCTTCCTACACTCAAACAAATAGAAAATAATAACTACATCGGGAAATACATACTTTTTAGGACTGTTATACCTCACACAGTGCTTTGAGTGTTATTATATTTTGTGCTGACCATTCAGTAAAGAGCTCAGGTGAGTTAAGGGTGTTGGCAACAATGCGAGCGCCCTGAGACGGTGGGTTTGACCAAGTGGTCCTGACAATCTTCTCCATCTGGGACAGAACTCGCTTCAGGTTGTCTGCATCACGAGCCACAATGGTCAGGTTGCCCACACGCTCATCTGACGGGACAAACACGTGTCAAATATAAAAGAATATCGCAGCTTTGTGATAATTTGTTATCTCAGGATTAAAAATCGGGTCATGATTGGATTTAAATTTGATTCTGGATTCAGTAGGTGGGGGTGCTAATTCCAGTATTTCTACTCCAATCCGCTGCATGCTAATAAAAGCAGTTTGGAAAATGATTGCATGAAAGCAGAGTAAAGCGTACAAGTGTACAAGTAGTAGCTACTATTTTAAATCATTGACATATCTACAGCTACTGTACTTTGTTTTCATTATAACTGACGTTTAGATAGGCTGTGTTGATCATATACAGTATTCTGTCATGTTTTTAAAATAATAAAGGTGTGGGGTAAGATGAAACAATCTTAGACGCTTTATTCTACTATTAAAATGTTTCCATAAAAAGCACTTTGTGTCATTCTGATAGAGAACAGTACAGAGAATGTTACTCTTTATCGCTCTCTTGCAAGCAAGTGATGTAAAGCTTAATCCACCCAGGGGTCACTCACTGTAGAGGCCAAAGTTCTTGGAGAACGACTGGGCGCAGAACATTTCAAAGCCCATGGAGACAAAGTAGCGGACCGCCCAGGCATCTTTATCCAGACTGCCTGAGGCGAATCCCTGATAAGCTGAGTCGAAGAACACAAACAGCTGCCTCCTCTGGAAAAGAAGAGGATAAAGGATCAAACAAACAATCATCATACTGTTTAAACTGACACTACTTGTGATAGTTAAGTACGGACAATGTGTTGGTTTGTATTTGTGCGCACGCATATGTATAATACCATCATAACGTCTGCGATCTGCTGCCACTGCTCCTGTGTGGGGTCTGTGCCAGTTGGATTATGCGCACAGGCATGCAGGACAAAGATAGAATGTTCTGGACAACTCTGGGAAACAGAGTAGAAGAAGAAGTAGTGTAAACTCCTAATAAAAAAATGACAGATGACAAAAGTGAAGTATTACCAGAGTCCCTATCACACACTGCTTACCTCCAGGTCTCCAAGGAAACCAGGCAAATCCAGGCCCTTCTTCTCTCCAGTCCCAGTACTTATATGGACGGACATCGTCAAAGCCAGCATTGGCGAATACAGCATTGTGATTTTCTGAAAGAGAACAGTAAGAAAAACTCTGATACCAGCGTTCTCACTTCGTTGTTTATATTTCCTCTGGATAGAGAGGTGAAAGTTGTTTTAGTGATGCTTCTCACATAGGAACTTATAACAAATCAACATCACTGATAAGATGCAACACTCTACATCCCGGGTCTAAAGTCTATGTTGAGTTCAAGCGTCTGTAAAAGATTCAAAGATCAAAGTCCTTGAATGAGGAGTCACTTCCTCTGTTGTTTTAAACTCTGTGGTACTCCACTGTTTGTTTGTGTGTATGTGCGGGCGTACCCCAGGTAGGTGCGGACACATAGACGGGTGTCTTGGTGTTGTTGTTTCCATTGTAGAAACGCCTGAGAAATTCCGCGCCCATCTTCAAAGCACCTGTACCCCCCAGGCACTGGACAGCCCCCACCTGGCAAATGAAAAAGACAGTTAGTTTAAATGTAAATAGATTTTAAAAAACTAAACGTTGTGTGGCCTTTTGCTACACAAACCCTGTTCTCCTGGATGGCAGGACTGTCATCTCCCAGGACGATCTTAGAGGCAGAGGATCTGAACTCAGGCAGACCAAGGATGGGCAGGTACTCGTGGTTTAGCCTGTCATCGTGCACAATGATCTTTTCAACCTTTTTCACCACTGGCAAAACCCACGGCTGGCCCTCATCTGTCCGGTAGGCTGCAAGGAACAATTTACCAATATTATTAAAAACAAGTGGAGGATAGAATGAGGCCTTGATGTATTGAAAGGTTTTTAGATAGCATTGAGTAAGAGTTTTAGGCAGGGTTGTTACGGACAATCTTCCTGGGTCAAATAACAAGAATGTAACACTGACTCGGGAAAGCAGACGTGCACTTTCATCTCTCTGTTTAGTGCTTCAGCCAGCTGAACTCCATGTCACCACCTGATAAGGACTAAAGTATACAATAGCCTTTTTTATCTTCAGAACAGAGACCATCAACTTGCTTTGCAACAAGTTTCAGGCTAAATATCATCGACAGTGAGGTTTTTTTTCCACTGGAACGATCATTTGGTATATAGAATGTCAAACAGTACAACATGTAAATCACGAGTTACTGAAGTCCAATGTGGCGTCTTCAAAAACCCAACGATATCCAGATTATAATGAAATGAGCAAATCCTCAAACTTGAGAAGCTGGTACTAGTTTCCTTTAGTGTTTTTTACTTGAAAGATTACTTAGGCAAATGGTGGATTATCAAAATAGTTGCCAATTAATGTTTTTTTAATTGATTTATTAATAAATGCACAACTAGTTTCATGTCTGTGTATGACTTTTAATATACTAAACATTGTGTGCCCTACATTTCCCAGCAGCGGATGACCATCTGCAGCGCTGTGTGTCTTTCAACGAAAAGGGGATTATGAGGCTTCAGCCTCCTGTACTAATCATGGGACTCAGACAGCCTGGTCATGCTGAACAGTGCCGTTACAACACTGTCACAGAGCTGAGCAATGCTTCTCACACAGTTTCTTTGCAATGTAAGCAGCAAGGATTACTACTTTAAATAAGATTAACACCGAAAACAGTTGTAGTGAGGACTGAAATGTGCTTTTTGCTTGCTTTAGAATAGAAGTAGGACTAAGCCATAGTATATTTAAACTCATGCAAGTAGCTTGTTCTTGTAGCACGAGGGAACAGTAATCCAATCAGAGTAGCAGCAAGAGTGAAAAGAGAGGAAACCAGAGAGGACAGGGACAAATGATTCCACTCTTTGTGCCACACTATTACATAACCAGGATACATTATCAACAACGCTTTAATCAGTAGTTGGTGTGCAATGACTGAAGAGCAAGTAATGTGGACAGATGAATCAATCAGTTGTATTTACTCTCGACAGGATCTGATGAAACAGTGAGCCAATTCTCAAAATAGTTATCTACAAAATCCTCACTTCAGTTGGAAAGTAACATAAAATAGTGTCTCTCTAACATCCACCACAGCTGTAGCGTTACACCAAACAAGACATTTTAGAGACACCTATCTACAATAACCAGATAACGCTACGTTATAGGTGTGACTGGTCAGAGTCTGTGACGGTTGACGAAATAGTGATGAAGGAAGTACTCATATTATATTTTATGTCAGATATTTTACTGAAGTAAAAGTAGCAATATCACAAGGTAGAAGTACAAGTAAATTACAAAAGTATTAGCATTAAAAATGTATTTAAAGAACACAAATGTAAAGTCCTCATTATGCAGAATGGTCCAATTCAGAATAATATATATATACATTATATTGCTGGATTATAATTATTGATGGATGAATGTATGTATCACTTTAATATTGCAGCTGGTAAAAGTGAAGCTAATTTAAATGACTTTATATACTGCTGGGTAGCTTAACCTACAATAATTCATCATACTCCATCAAATACATGTAGTGGAGAAAAACGTACAATATTTTCCTATTAGAATAACATGGAAGTAATCAAGTAAAGTCCCTCAAAATGATATGCTACTTACATTAAGTTGCACTTAGTTACTTTCTACCACTGTTGACAGACCACCAGGTGGCCGAGCCATCAATTGGTAATGGTAATGTATATCAAAATACATTATTTTATCTCAATTTTGGGTCATAATTTGCGTCACAATTAGAAAGGCAGCATAATTTGGCATATACTATTAAAATAAAAGATGTGCCCACCATCATAAAAAACATGGACATTGGAAAATAAAAACGTCATAAACGGGTCACAGAGTCGTAGTAACAAAGTCTTCAGCGAAAAACCACCAAGCTAGCACTAAGCTAGCATTAGCTGACTGGTTGCTCCTGGATACCGTTATGGCTAACGACAACTTACCTCCAACTCCGAGGTTCACCTTGTTGGGGAATTGGTCGTTATTGAAATCCTGCGACAGTTTAAAAACAGCTACAGGGGCTGCTTGTGGGACCTCACAAAACACAGACATATCTGCGGTTTATTTAACTGGGGAGACTGTAGCGACAAAAAAACGACAAACGCTTACCGGGACAGCTAACGGGATGAAAGAGGACTTTACCTTCAATTTAGATTTGGAGGAGGAGGGGGGTGTAAAATGGGCGTGAGGCATTAACCAATAGAAATCTACATGTATCTGCTAAGCCAATCCCAGCACTGATCCTTATCAGGTCAAAGTTCAAGGAAACACACGAACAGGGGCTGTTGACCAATGAATACCTCTGTAGCATGACTGACACATATCACAACAAATGTAAAGCGCTGATAATGGGTGGTTCAGGATTTTACTGCAATACAAGAAATAGCCACAAGGTGGTGCCAATGCCCCGTTAAAGATAGTACCAGAAGACTTCCTAGTATGCACTGGCAACCTACTACTATTACTGAAGTTAAGAGGTTTTTTTGTACTGTAATGTATTCCATTTTAAAGGTAAAGTAACACATATTGAGATCAAATGACTCACAGACAATACATTCCCACCATAAATGTCAATTTGAACCAGACAGCTGTTTTTCTTGGGCTTGACACAGTTTGAGTAAGTACATGTAAGGATGTGTAAATGAGTATGTGCAAGCATCTTCATCTGTTCAGCCCTGATGGCCTCGGTTGAGCTGTGGTGTAAACACGCCGGCTCCTCTGTGCTCTCCCCACAGCTGTCTGCAGGGGCTGAAGTGGTTGATAAATGAGGGCCACTCCAGCCGGCTCATCCCTTGCAGGATCGTGACTTAGTTGGAAAGCTTTTTGGCTATACTGGAGGCAGGACTCAGCCCGTTTTGAGGCCTCAGTGCTGGCATTTAATGTTTCTGTCTGGTAAAGAAGCAGGCTGCTGCATTGTTTGACCTAGTTTGTGTTGTTAAACTCAGTGACGGTGGAACACAATTAGACAGTATCATCTTTTAATCAGGGATATTGTAATAAAATATGCATTGATGTATTTTGATAGATTGAAAAACTAATTATAAAGTAATGCTTTGAACTCAGCGAAGTGGAATATATCAATGGTTAATAAATCATGAATTAATGCTTTATATCTTAGTAATACACTATTAACAGGGACGACTTTTTAGGTTGTTAAAAAATCTAATTATTTATTTATTTTCACAATGTGGTAACCCAAAGGTCGTCCTTAATAATGGCTTATTTCTGAAACACAAACCATGAATACATTATTTATTAACCATTAATAAAGTATCAGTTATGTGTAAAGGTGGTACAATTAATCCTAATACCGGTTTATCTCAGAACATTGATGACTATTTTCCCCTCCTGTTGTGTCCCAGATGTTACTCACTTTCCCCATAGCCGGTACCACCCCCCCCCCCCCCCCCCCCCCCCCCCTCATCTCCTTGCTTCACTTTGACAGTAGATGTTTTCATTCTTTCCGACCAGGTGAGGGTGTCTCGTACGTTAGCTATCCCTGTCAGCCCTGCAATTATGGGATTTGAGCTCCCAAAACAAGGCTCGGGGGCCCAGGGCAGGGTCTGCTGTGTACGTACCGGGGAGACCACGGTCTGCGCTGTGATGTGAAGTGTGAGTCAGAGCAAGGAGTGACAGGAGCCGCCTCTGGCAAGACAGTGTCCACAGGGGGAGTGTGTCAAATCCAGATCACTGAGAGTTAGTCAGCCAAACATTCACAGGCACCATCTCTGCATTTCCTTGACATTGATAGGTGGAACATTTATTTTGGCATCTAGCAACGCAATGAAAATATGACAAAATAAAATGGTAGTGCCAACAAGGTTTCTTTAATCACAGTGTTTTCATTTTTGCATGAGGTTACCGTTGTTGCTGTAGGACGCTGACACTAAAACACACAATGGCACACATTCAGGCACAAGACAGTCACATTCCAGCTGCGGTATCACTGAAACACTAACAGGAGCGTGTGTGCACACACACTGCAGCACATTCCAAGGGGGACGTTGCAGCGTTGCTCACATGTTGTGGTGGCCTCTGTGTCTATGGGTCAGAGAGCTGTGGTGAGTGACCACCTTTTTAGCTTCCCGCCTTGTTTGTTTTCCAAAGACAGTGCCATCAATTCTCTAACAAGGGACTAGACACAGCAACAACAAAGAGCACAGGACCTCCCTGTTGCTCCTTGTGTAGTCCAGTGACTGATGGAGCGTGCATGCAATAACAGACATCAGTGCTCTGCGTGTCCGACTGCATTCCGACTAGTGTATTTGTGTTTGTGTGTGCGTACATGTCTTTGTGTGCTCCATCTCATATCATGACATGAAATTGGGCTTTTTACTTGGGCAGGGAAACTTGTGCATCTGAAAGACATACATATGTACAACGAGTAGTTGCTTGCATTGTGTTAAAGTTATGGTTTTACCTGGGTGAAATGTTAATCTGGGAAATTTAGAGATGCTGCTGCTGCGGCGGAAGATTTTGGTCTTCAGTCTTTGTGCTAAAGCCAAACTAACTGTATAACTGTATAACTAACTGTATCTGCCTTATATTTATTGTGCAGACATGAGAGTATTAATCTTCTCATCTAAGCAATAATGTGGAGTATTTCCCAAAATGTTGAGCAACACATTTCTTAAACAAAGTTTAAACATACCGTTCACATATTTGATCTAAGATTCGACTTTGATTATTTTTTTGACATGTATGATAATTACTATAGCGATCTGCTAATATGCTTGTCACACTGCTTTTCACTGATATGGCCTTTACCCTATAAGGCTGCGTGCAACCTCAAACACAAGGTCTACAGTGTGTTATTCTAATTGATTGATGTCGTCTTTTGGCCAACTCAGGCTCTCCAGACCTCAGCTTTATACAAATATGCATGCAAAGAAACAAAGACAGGAAGTGGAAGATTCATGTCTGAATTTTTACCCTGACTGCCTTCTTTCTGTCTGAATGAAGCCATTAAAATGATAGGTGACAACTACATCAAAAACATGTTTATCATGATCTAAAATGTTGTGATGTTTTATTAATCCACATGGGGAGATCATTATGGGGGACTTCATGCTCACGTTCACAGAGACTGAAAATACATTGCATGTACAGTAATTATTTACAAAAGCTGAACTTTATTCATACGGACTTTGAGTTTTGCCAAAAACAAACTGTCACTTTGATAACGATACCACCATGGTTGCTGGAGAGACAGTAGCATTTTCTTTCAAGGATGTTTACCGCTTGTAGCCAGGATGCATACATGCTTTTTTATTTTACAGCAACATTGTCTTTCCCAAGAGAGCCATTACTGCCTGAGCTAGTTAGAGAATATCCCTCCAGTAACAGGATGAACTTGATTCAACCTTTTGATATTTGATATGTTTTCCAATGCCAAATAGGACAAAACATATAAGCAGTTAGAGGGAAAATTCAAGACCCACACATCCTATTCAGTTAAACCCTGCAGTGTCTTTATCTATGGCATGTGTGGCAGCAGAAAGGATAAGCATATTTAGGATACACGTTTCCTTCCAAACTACATTCCCAACACCGTAGATCACAGACATTACAGCCCTTACATCCCCCTGTTAGCGCTCATATATACAAACACACACCTGCTGGGGCAAGGCCGTCTGGGAGAGAATTACAGCAGGCTAATTTATGAGACCCAAGGGAGGGCAAAGGGCAGGGGACCCAGACTGGCCTGACCTCACTTCCTCCTTCCATGGTGTCCAAGTTAGAACCCTAGATACACAGAACAGGGCTTTGGTTCTCAAACACATTACCCTCTCACAGTCTTTCAAACAAACAATCTAATTCGGATATGTTTTTCCTAACCTGGTTAACACAATGAGCCCTAAGGGACTGTTGCTACAAGCTAGCACTATTGTGGAATATTTAGCACTTTCTGAGCCAAAGGTAAGTGGGTGATAGCAGGGTTTTGCTTAAAAATCTGGCCCCAGGCTCGCCTCTGGCCTCCTCACTTCCTCCAGTGAGAAGGCGCTGTCATCCGTCACTCGGGACCAGGCAGGGGCACAATAGCACAGTCTGGATCCTGGCTACTGACACCATCACATGGGCTGCTGATAAGACTCACCTTCCGGGACCCAGGAGAGCTGAGCCATTACACACAACAGTTTGGTCCTGTGCCATTCTTACAGATGACCATAAAGTAAAAAAGGAAAGCACATTATGAGCTACATGAGGCAACAACACTCTGCATGTAATTGTGCTTTCTTCTATATTTACAAGATCCTTTAATCTTTATGGCCTCGTGACTTCTTTATTGCAATGCGTGCGTCCCCCTAACGCATAATGATGGGGGAAAGCTATCGCACCACACACAACATAGAAAACAGATTGTGCAGACACACTTGAGCTAATCTGTTTTTCCTAATGTAACAATATATTGTCCTTAATGGCTTACTGTGAGACAAATGGTTCGTCATACTTCAGTTCCTCATTACACATCCAGGCCGTAATAGTAACACCTGTAAACAACCAGCTCCTTTGTAGAAAGATGTTAAGTGTTCCTCTACAAAGCTCTGTCAAGTCATAATAACACACATTTTCTTTCAATGCACACACACGCGCGCACACACACACACACACACACACACACACACACACACACACACACACACACACACACACACACACATACACACACACACAAGGGTTACAGTGTACCCACAGACACTGGAGGTGTTGAAGCTTTCTTTATGCAGAGTTTACCTCTGCGGTAAAACCATCAGATACCAATCGCCTCTCGGCTTTTCAGAAGCAGAGACTACAGGGGGAAGATAATTGTAGTCATTACCGAGTCATCAAACTTTCATTTTGTGTTCAGCGATCTGCTGTCTTTTGAACATTCAAACCTACATCTCCAAGTGCATCAGTGCTGTGGGCCTGTAACTACTGATATACACCTGCCACTCTGCAGAGAAGACACTGCTTAAACAGGTTCCTGCCAGTGATATGGAGAGAAGGAGGCAGGGCAAGAACAAACATGTTGAGCACTGCCTGGCAAGCCATCAACTTTAAAGAACTCTCCAGAAAGTGAATTGTGAGGAATGGTTGAAATTGTCACTGCTCTTAAAGTGGAAAGTCGATTTTTAATTAGTTATTTTTACTAGTTATTCTTCTCTTTGTTTTGTGTCCATTAAATGTGTTTAGAGCTCTGCAGTCTATCCGTGCTGACCTCTGCTGCCGGCCTGACCTTACCCAGCTTATCACGATGATTCTCAAATGAAGATGATGTATGGGAGACTCGCATTGAGCACCCGAGCAGCTCCTTGACACTCTCTGGGAGTCTGGGTTTTGTTACAGGCAGGAAACAGACTCTTCCGCTCCGTAAACATGCTTCTCTGCTTGGCCACTTTTGGGGCTGCCGGTGGCACGCGAAGACCACTGATGATGGTCAGCTGAGGACTCTCAAGGCTAAACGCGCGCGCGTGCGTGTTTAGGGTTGAAAAGCTAATTGTGCCATTAGCGCGGCAACCCGCGTTTCTGACCCGTGACGCTTTGAATTCACGGGCTGGCAGCGGCCTGTGAGCACTGGATTTTCCCTTAATAGTATGAGATATCTAGAAACTGCAGGCTTTTCTTCTATATATTTAACCACCTTTGTCTTTTTTTAGATAATAATCTGTAAACACTTAATTAAAAATCTCTTTTCGTCGTCGTCTGTAACGGACATTGGTTTCTGTGTTTGGTCTGTTGTCTCTTTGAATCATTGCACTCAATAAAATGGAATGGGTAAATATTTGGGAAACAAATTGGCCACATTTACAGCCTTTTCGAGTATTTTACGAGCCAATACATTCCACTTAAGTGCTCGTAAATTCTAAGTAACTCGCGCAAAATCACCTTTGACATTGTGAAAATGATCAGTGCTGTCCTTAAATAAATCCTGAGAGAGTCTATAATTTGGAGGGTGTTTTAGCAGTTCCCCAGTGCATACATTCCAAAATCTCCATTTCTTTTTTCCGGGAGCACATTTTGAATAGCTAAAGCCTTATGTACACGAACGCCTATTTCCTCCGCAGACCTAATTCCTTACCCTGCTACTCCACTTAAACGGAGCATTTTAAAAGACATACATCTCCAGGAGAGGGGAATACGCTGTCCTAATCTAAACAGCGGCGTGTTGATGGTGAGCGGATGAGATTATGTCGGCATGCCCTTCTTTTCTTTCCACACGGTTTAGGAGCAATGGGCCTTCAGACCCTGGCGCCTGCACTTGGCCACAGAAAGGAGACCAGGACGGAGGTGTCCCCTTACAGCCTGTTTGCCCTTTGGCACACAGGTAGCCTACAATTCAAGAGACATTTCAAATAAATGTTTCTATTTAAGATTCATTAAATGAGAAAACACGTGTTGGGAGTACTGGGAGTCTGCAAACATGATAATCCTGTTTCTGGAGTCAAACGCCAAATGTAAAGAAGCAGGTGGTATTATTTAAATGTTTTATTTGTATTATTATTATTGAAAGACATTTATAAACTATTTATTGAATTAACACTCTACTTGTATCAATTACCCACCATGAAAGAGATAATATAAATTGAGCAACCTGTCTTTTAATATTTTACACAGGGCTTTTTTTTTCCAGAAATACCGACATGATGTTAAGGGCAAGCATAATTGTGGCCACAATTTTCTCAAATTAAACAGACATAAATAAAGCACTACATTTAAATTCTCCATATCTCCTTGGGTTGCCAATTTTATCTCTTTTCCCACAGTTGAGGCACAGTATCTTATCCATGGGTTGCCGAGACAGGAAACGCAGATATGCCTAATCTTAAAAGCACCGTAGTGATGATGGGAAGAACTGTGATGTCGTGGGACCATTCAGCAGAGACAAGAAGATTATAAATGCTATTCGAGTTACCGGATAAACTCAACCAATTATTAGATATTGTCAACTTTATAATTACACAAAATGATTGTGTATTACTTTAGTAATGCTTTTTCAGTGTTGGAAAACAGAAAGCATTGAAAAGAAAGAGAAGAGAGAGAGAGAGAGAGAGAGAGAGAGAGAGAGAGAGAGAGAGAGAGAGAGAGAGTCTATCATCCCTCCCCCGCTTCATGACGTTACTGAAAGGGAGAGGACAGCATCTTGGCTGACCCAGCTCTTTCTCTAGATAACCTAATTCAGCCAACCAAACAGGATCGACCTCTCTCTTTCTCACTCAGCCCTCCAGCCATAGACACACAGGGGGGAGAGGGATGTCACAGCTGAAAGAAAACCAGTCCTCCTCCGTGTGCATGAAAAACAAGCAGTGCGCGACCATTCGTCACGTTTACGCACGGGGTAGTTACTTCTTTTACGCGCCGTCCGGAGACAAATTGGCCCAGTTTTGGACCTGTTGACTATTTGTTATCTGTCATCTCTCTGTTGGTGGTAATCATGCTCCCCAGCCCGCTCATTACTTCTTCCACTACGCCTTTCTCTGTGAAGGACATTCTGAAGTTAGAGTTGCAGCAACAATCTCAGCAGCACCAGCTCCAGTTTATCTCCCGCTTCGGTCTCTCCAGTGCGCTGTCACAGCCGGGAGCGTTCCCAGATAAACCGTTCCGGTCACATTCACCGCCCTCCTGCATGTTGGCCGGTAGGGACAATCCAAGTCCTGTAAGCTCAGGCCTCTCGGAGAGCGAGGATAGGATGTCGTACCTCAACACGCTGACTGTACATGACCGGCTGGCGGAGTCCGGGCTGCCGGGGGAGATGTTCAGCAACCCGGCGCAGAACCACTCTGCAGAGCTCCGGCTGGAGACCGAGCAGGAGGACCAAGATAGCAGTGAGTACACATTCTGATGATAAATATGTTCATCCAAAACTGGGTGAGGAGGATGATGATAGCTGTCGTTGTTTTGTTAATTGTATAAATAGCATTGACAGAGATGACAGAGGAGTAAATCAGAATGTTCATTAAACTTAGATATTTGGCTATCGTGCTAAACATGCTACATAGTATTTTCTAAACTGGCTTCAATAGATATAGCTGGAGGAATAATTACTGCAAACTGACAAGATTTCAATTTTCCATTCATGTATAAATCGATCACCAAATGCACCCAGAGGGAATAGAAAATCAATTCTGCACCGGGGTGAGTCTTACTAAAAATATCTGAAAATATCAAATTTAAATAAAATAAAAATATCTATTCGTCGAATTGATTTTTTAGCATGTAATTATACTATATATGTATTATGTATAGCAAGTGCCACACCTTGCACGAAGGATGCACATTGTTCCATTAGCTTCCTTAGCTTTATGCACAGCAGTTAGTCGCTGTGCATAAAGCTCGGATGCATTTAAGTGTTTACTTTATTAATCCACGATAGCTATTTGATTTTGGGCAAGAAAAACAGACACATGCACAGACAGACATTTACTAGCAAAAGAGCTGTTTAAAACTATGTTGGGCTAATGGTAAATTTGATCTAAAAATAAATAGGTCAAACTAATCATATAAATAAGTCCATATAAAAATCCATAAACAATAATTTGCTGCAATAGATGTTGCCTACTTAATGTTAATTTAATCGTCAAATAAGTATATATTAATATATATATTTAACTTTAATTTAAACTTTAATTTTCGAAGATCTAAACATTTGTTAATTTCAGTTCACGGATGAATTGACAAATACGTTTCACTCTTTGAAACCACGTTTTGATTCATTTCCTAATAAATACTAAAATAATAATTTCCAAAGCAGTACACTTGATTTTATTTATTGGTTTTAAATATATTTTAACTAACATTTATATAATTCAAATGATTGTTCATACATTTTAATAAACAACAAACATATAATCTGCTATGAAAAAAACTGTTTCACTTCAACATTTTAAGAAAGTAAGATTTTGAAATCAATTAATTCATATGGATATCGATGTGATGAGATTAGGAAAAATATTGGAAGGTGGATAAATATTTCTTATTTATTATTCATCTTGTTTTAGCATTGATGTAATCTAAACGTTTGCTTCTCCACGCAGAGAGCTGCGGTGCGTTGGGAGACGAGTTTGAGGATCCAGACTCGGAGAAGCCCACCACCAAGCCGCAGAGGACCAGGAGGAAACCCCGCGTGCTCTTCTCCCAGGCTCAGGTGTTTGAGCTGGAGCGGCGCTTCAAGCAGCAGCGTTACCTGTCTGCCCCGGAGAGAGAACACCTGGCCAGCTCCCTGAAACTCACCTCCACCCAGGTTAAAATCTGGTTCCAGAACAGGAGGTACAAATGCAAGAGGCAGCGGCAGGACAAGAGTCTGGAGATGGCAGGTCATCACCACCACCACCACCACCACCCACCACCGCCCAGGAGGGTGGCGGTTCCAGTATTGGTACGGGACGGGAGGCCTTGTCTGACAGGATCCCAGAACTATAACGGGTCTTACACAGTCGGAGCTCCAAACCCGTACAGCTACAATGGCTATCAGGCCTACAGCTACAACAACTCGTTGTATACTAACACTTACTCTTGTACTTATTCTAGTTTACCTGCTCTGCCGCCGAGCAACACCACTGCTAATGCTTTTATGAACATGAATTTGGGAAACCTCGGTGCACAGACGCAAAGCCAGGCACCCCAAGGACCAGTCGTCACACCCTGTCAGGGAACTCTGCAGGGCATACGGGCATGGTAGCGCAGTCTTTACGCACAATCACAGCTGGGAGAGACTTCTCTGGGATGGCTGAATGGACTCAAGCATGTAAACCTGATCAACTAATGCAACGAAAGCACAATTTCAAACTCTGTAACACCAAAAGTGTAGGCCAGTTAGCTGTGACTCAAGGCAGGCCTATGAGGAAACCCTAACCCGTTGACTGATACAGTATACAGTATGCGCATTTTCTCTGAGCCACAAACGTATTAAATAAAAAATATTAAAACTGCTGTTGGATATTTGATTGTCGGATTGAATGTCGCCGATGAGCAAAGATTGTACGTAATGAGGCCTATTGTGACTGAAGTTGGATGTATTATGCGACTAAAAAAAACGTTTCAATATGCATAATGTATAGTAATAGTAATGAATTAAATGTTGGATTAATTGGCCCTGTGAAGTCCACTGCGAGAAAATAATAATATGAACCACAATTGCAAGATAATGCATTCTTATTAAATATTACGCTTTTTTATTTTAACAGTGTGATTAGTTTTTTACCAACATACTTTGTTTATTACTCTAAAAGTCGGATACATGAGATTGAACGATACTCTGTGAGAACTGCGCACTGTTATGTTACAGGACTGTTTTTACGCTCAAGTTACAATGACGAATCACTAATGATGAAATTAAATGATACAACAAACATAATGACAATCGTGAAGCGCGCGCCCGTGTGTGTGTGTGTGTGTGTGTGTGTGTGTGTGTGTGTGTGTGTGTGTGTGTGTGTGTGTGTGTGTGTGTGTGTGTGTGTGTGTTTTGAACCTAGACAAATACCAAATACATAATATATTTTTGAAAAAACATATATGTACAAATGTACGCTTCTAAACTATACAAGTTTATTAACTATGTATTGGAAGCACGTTACATTGCTTTTCAACATTCATATCAATATGGATGAGTAACTCAAATCAATTAATGTCGAGTTGACTTTATTCTATAAGCATTCATCCCTAGTTTCTCATCGTCTCAAATTGTTTCTCAAGCATTTTTTTCCCCTGTGAGAAAGCTTGTGGTAGACTTTGGCCTGAGACAAGAACCAGAAACAGAGAGAATTTAGAGGCGAGCTAATGTCCGGTCAGGATTCAGGGATGGACATTAACCAGACAGCCATCCTCGGGACTCACACAGCGAATAAACTCAGAGCTTCGGATGATAAATAGTTAGGAATTTGTCTTCGTTGATGCATGACACAGAAAAACATAATTCCCATATAAAAAAAAATATGACTATGTTTTCTTATATACTCCAAATAATAAATATATTATGCATTATACTTATGTTAAAAATGTAACTAATAGTAGTAATAATAATAACAAGGGGTTCAATGATATAGCCACCAATCATTTTATAATAATTATATTATATCATAATCATAAATACTTATCCACATTTTCACTCAGACACATTTTACTCGAGGGCACACACAAATACGTACACACCGCGTTAATTGGAGATGGACTTAAGCAAACACCTTCTCCTCGAATACGCAGACACCATTAATGGAGATGAATAGCAACGTAAACAGAGTGTTTGTCTCCTCTGATAGCCTCACTGGCCACTTCCCCTGGCTACTGCACTGCCGGTAGGACATACCTGGTGTCAGCTCTAAGTGCTGCAGAGTCACTAGTGTAAATAGAGCTGGCGACAGGACGGCGATGCCTGAGGACGCGGCCTGGCCACGGCTGCTCTGACAGGCGCTGCGATCGCTATCTTACGTTTCCAAAGATAGCAGCTCGGATCATCGGTGCACTAGGCGTGGAGTTTCCCAAAACAAAGTCTCCAATGGCAACCACTCGAGGAGCTCACAAAAAAAACCAGGGCCCAAATATAGAGAAGGGAAAGTTCGTGGAAAGCTGGAGTAAAGGCTCTCCCATTAGGTGGACCTCCAAGTGTCATCATTTTGGCATCAGATGGACATGGAAACGTTTTTCCAGGACTATAGCCAAATTATCTTTGGACTTTATTATGACACAAGTCAGTGTAAAAGTAAGACAAGATGCCATTTTAATTAGGCTTCTGGTAAAATTGAATATGAGATGGGAGTAGTTTAATGATAGAGGGTGTGCATGTTGTACAGATTGTAAAAACCTTCGAGACACACCTGTGGTTTTGCGCTGTATAAATAAAAGGGACTTGACATGACTGTATGCCAGTTGATGTATCACAAGACCGAGATTAAACTTTTAAAAAAAGGTCATTCTTTTCTCACATAATTCTAAATACATAATATATTTTTCAGTAATTGCTGTCTGTAGAAATGTTGTGGATGCACATGCAGACTTTTAATTAGAGTTTAAATTATATTTATATAATTCTATATATATCCTCCTATATATATATATATATATATATATATACATATACATATATATATATATATATACATATATATATATATATATATATATATATATATATATATATATATATATATATATATATATATATATATATATATGTATACATATATATATATATATATTATATATATATATATATATATATACATATATATATACATATATATATACATATATATATATATATATATATATATATATATATATATATATATATATATATATATATATATATATATATATATATATATATATAGTTGGCATGCTGCTTATACAAAATTAACAGCATTTATTACAGCAAGCATGTTACATGTTAAGTAATGATACAAATTCCCACAAGGTTTTGCCAAAGTAATTTCACTTTGTTGATATGGTGATGACATCAGGTAGTTAAAACACATGTTAAGTGTGCTATAACTTCCATGTTTCCCATCCGGACATGTTGCGACACTCTGGAGCTGACTTGCGCTCTGTGGCAACCGGAGAGATCTTTCTGTTTAGTCAGAGGAAGAAAACAAAACAACACGGAGGAGGCAGATCATTGCATCTGTCATCGCGTCTCCTCAATGAAGGGCAGGCCTGCTGATCGTGTAATGCGCACGCGTGTGTGTGTAACAGAGAGAGAGAGAGAGAGAGAGAGAGAGAGAGAGAGAGAGAGAGAGAGAGAGAGAGCGAGAGAGAGAGGGCGGGGGGGGGGGGGGGGGGGCAAAACGCGAGTTGCCATCTTTTCTTTTTACGCGCCTCTTCACTTTGGGAACAAAGCGTCGTGACCACACGGCGGCGCTACTCACTCGTTTCAGTAACAAGGCTTGAAGTCCTCTCTTCACACTTTAAAATACTATATCAATGGTCAATCTCAGTTATTCAGTAAATTCAGTTATGGCTTTTGTTAACGGACATTATGGTTTAATGTCACCATAGCCTCCAACAACTCAGGCTACTGCATTTAAGACTGAAACATTAAAAATTAAAACATATCATTTATCTATGCAATGTTATGCATAAAGAAGAACAATTGTTAAAATAGACAATGAATATTTCATGTTACATTCTGTAAAGATTAAAATGTGGACTGGAAGAGAATGAAGCCATTTCAAATTAGAATGGTCCTGTCATAGTCCTGTAGAATTGAGTGGTCACTAAAATCAAAGTATGATAACAGTAATATTTCCTATGTTAAGATGAGCTGCGGTATTGTGGAAGGATTTCAAACTTTTCTCACATGTAGCCTGCGCTGAGCTGCGTTTTACGCACGCTTAAGGAACTTTACGCATCAGAGTTTCTGAATACAGTGTGCATATGTTAATTATTTGTAAGACTTGTTCATTAGTTCCAGTCTGAATCCCTTATTCATTTCCAATATTCACCGAAATGAACTGAATTGAAATCCCCAAAACGGGTCTAATTACTGTCCTCGTCTCCACATAGTAAAACAGGCTCAAACTAATTTAGCTATAGAGTTATTAACCTTTTATTAAATAATAAAATGCATTCATAACGTAAGCTTGTAATAATCACACCTCACCAAAGTGAAGTACCTCGTCTGCAAAATCATTGTCCGTCGTCCTGAGCGAAGAGACAAGCATGGAGCTGGGCGGTGCGGAGGAGGGACCAGGCAGATCCTGCCCTATCAAAGGTTAACTGGAGCTGCTGCTCCTGCTGCGGCTGCTTCTGCTGCTGAGAATATTGTAAAAGACTTGACAGCTCGTGATGTAGGCTGTTCATTAGGAGACCGGACTTAGATAACCACAATTAAATTAGAACAATTACTGAGAGCGGTGAAAAGATCGAATCAGTAAGGACCTTTGCTTTCGAGTGGCTGATCTCTTGATGCCTCCAAATAAATCGTACGTGAGCGTGAGGAAATATCAGTGCTCTTATTTTAATCATGACATTAAGTTTTTCGTCCTTCTCCATCAAAGACATCCTCACCGGACGTGATGCCCGGGGGAAGCCCGGTACCAGGAGTACGGAGGGGCTCTGCGCACCAAAGCGCAACATCTGCACCGGGCATGGCACGAGAGTCCCCGATCTGTCTCATCAAGACACGGATGAGAACCGCATCCACAAGGAGACATTCCCTGCTGATCTTAGGCTGACTGTTGGAAAGCTCCGGTCTAATACGTACAACGAGGAGGCCACAGGAGAGGAGCCTGAGCTCAGAGAAGGTGAGCAGTTGTATTGTATTTGTCAGTAAGTAACTGTGTAAAGACTCTGTGGTTTCTCACTGCAACCAATTTGACAATAAATTGACAATTTGGCATTTAGATTAGATTTGCGCAAATTGGCATCTTGAAATAAGATAGATACAAGAAGGAAACAAATTGAATACAGTCTTGCTTTGGAAACGGGATCAACTGGTCTCACCTCAATGTTTGACTATCTATTAGAGCTCAAATATGGGTTTGATTCACAACAGATACATTATACGATGGGACATTTTTAGCAGTATTTTCAGTGATTTAATTTATTATTTTTACCAATCAAATTGTATTGGGTTTTTTTTTTTTAAATACAAAGATCTCTGAAGAGCCATATTTCAGTATTCATTCATTACGTTTATTTTTGCTGCGTCAGGCTTTGGGATAGTGCTATAAAATAAAAAGCATGCAAACCAAAATGTTTGTAAAATGTTCACCATTGTAAAGCCTTATTCATTCCATTACATCACCTGACTTTCTGATCGTGTGAAAGGGATCGAAGAGAGAGGAAAACCTCATATTGGCCAACATCAGCACCTTGTTGAAGAGACCTCTCAGCCAGCAGTTCTAGTGGCGTTATGCTTTTGACCACCTCGACAGAGAAAACTCACTCATTTTCATCTCTGTTGTCTTATAGGCGCTGGAGACCAGCGGCCACACTGTGTGGAGCGGGATCAACGGCAGAAAGAGGAGGCGGAAGAAGAGGGACGTCACCACAGCGGGGAGACGGCCAGCTGTTCGTCCGATGAGCAGCAGTGCGGGCCCAGGACAAAGAAGCGCTCCAGGGCGGCCTTCTCTCACGCGCAAGTGTACGAGCTTGAGCACCGATTCAACACGCAACGCTATCTTTCAGGTCCCGAACGGGCCGATCTAGCAGAAGCTCTGAAACTCACAGAGACTCAGGTAAAAATCTGGTTCCAGAACCGGAGATATAAAACCAAACGGCGCCAGATGGCGGCCGAGCTGGTGGCGTGCGGCTCAGCAAAGAAAGTAGCAGTACAAGTGCTGGTGATGGACAACCAGAAGCAGTACTATCAGGCCAATGGAGTACATATCCCAGTGACTGTGCCCCTGTACCACCAAGCCTACCAGTACCACCCCTGCCTGCACTACTACTGCCAGCCCTGGAGCGTGAACAGCATGTCCTGTGGAGGGATGCTCTAAGCTGCTCTGAGCTGCTCTTACAGGATACATGACTTGGACAAATGTCTCTCCCAACTCAACGTGTTGGCAGCTTTCTGTATGGATCACCCTCTATTGTCAAACTGACTGAGATTGTACATATTTTTTTGTTTGTTTTCTGGGTTTATTTTTGTTTTATAAGCCAGTTTAGCATTTTGGCCTGCTATTTAGGATTCCTACAATGCAAATGTCTCTCTCCATGACTAGATCAATCTAGAGATATTCTGTAAATTGCTATAATCAAGGCAATTTAAATAATAATATTAATAATAAAACCTTCTAAGTGTTAACCTGCAGTAGTAGCATAGTGGGCATATAGAAGGTATTACAAAGCTTGTTTAAGTCTGTCAATTGATTAGATTATTACTGTGTGAGGTAATGTTTTAAATGTAAGACTGAGATTTGAGTGTGGTTATTATTTAGAAAAAAGTAATAATTTAAAGGCTGGATACTGCTGATTTTTTCCTATTTTTTCAGAATCTTATTTATCTATTTCATCTAATATTTGATTTTTTTTCTGATTTTTTTTAAGGGACTATACATAAATTCTGAAGGAGATCAGAAAAAGTAATGAGTTGTGTTTTTTCCCTGAGGGGAGTCTGGTTGGACATATCTGGAAAAGCAGAGAAAGGTCTTTTTATTTTTGAACACCCCAATTTTGTATTTCAGTATTCCCTTGCAGGATCGATATTTTTTTTAAAGGAATCAAAAAGTGGTAAATTGTGTTATAGTTGGCACAGTGGGTCATAAAGGCATCATAAACAACCCTGTCTCTGTTTCAGGGATTTATTTTTCTATCACACAAACTGTTATTTTTACTTTAAAAATATTAAGGTTTAATTACACTCTCTTAAATTATTTATGCTTTGCCTTTTTAAAATAAAAAGTGGAATGAGTTGTACTAACACTGTGCTGAGATACAGGGGGAGGGTATTGCAGTTTTTTTCTAAGTGAAGGTCAATTCCAAATGAAATATTAACAATGCTAGGGAGGGTGTTGCAATTATGAAAACTGAATGTTCAGATTTAATACCCCTACAAACCCCAGTAATTATCAGAAAGCCCCTGAATATTTCAATAATGAAAAAAGTAGCACCTAGAGGGCAATCTAAATGATATCATTGATACAATTAAGCGCACTTAACAAACATTTATGCTTTTAAACTGGTCGATTTATACAAATACGGAAGATTATGAGACAATCAGCCCCTGGGCACGGACAACATAGATCTCTCTATATTGCACAGAGTACTCAGCCTCTCTAAAGTCCTGCAGATAAACTGAGGGGATAAACATTCACTTAAAATGTATCATGATGGTTTCTTTCTTAGCTTCTTCAAAGACGATGTTTAGGCTGTTCCTCCAGTTTTTCAGTTGTGCTTTTGAGGCTCTGTTATTGACATGAATGACTAAGTCTTCTGACTATGCGAACAAGAAATGCAAAGTTAATAACAGCGACTTCACGCAGAGGCTCGTTCAGAGGTACCTGAAATAAGATGCATCTACATTTCAAATCATCAAACCAAAATATATCAGTATAAATATATTAAATCACACTCTTAGTCCACAGGAATGGCTCCTGACTGGCTCATAGGATGATCTATATGTTGCTTTTTCCCCCCGCCTTAATGACTGCCAGTAACAGTCCATATGCGACCAGACAGAGCAGAAAGGAATCCTGCATTTATACAAAGTAGCTTATCTTGATATGTGAGAAGCATGGCCGAGAGTCTGACATTTTTAGTAGGCATTTATTTTATTTATGAGACATCTTTATTGATCATGAAGCTCAACATAACACCTGCAAGAACACATTCTTTATATGCGGTTTATGGATCTTTAGTAACCTTTTGGAGAGTGTGTCAGCATGGAAATATAATTTACTGTAAAACTTTTCAACTGGAAGATAAATATCCGCTGTTCCTTTTTAAAAAAGGTGCGTGTTGTATGTGTGTAAAGATTCCTGCAAAGGCCTATACTTTTATGTGCAGCATGAGTCAGAGACGGTCAATAGACCGTGGAGATGTTGCACCATCCAGCCGGGCTGCACAAGACAGCACACATTAATCATGCCTTACTGAAAAGACTACACACGCATCCCAAAGATATGTACACAATGGCCACAATTGATAGGAGAATAAAAACAAACCTGAACCTAAACCTGACTGATGTACTACAGATACAAAGATATAAGAAGTTTTCTAACATATATTTGTGTTCAGGGATATGACTTTGACACTACAAGGTATAACTTGTGTACTCATGTACAAACTATTTGAAAGTATTTGCCTGCAGCAAAGTAGTATACTGTCTATATAAGCATATCACGTGTTATTATTACAAAATTACAACATTAAAGACGTCAAAAATAACTCAAATAGGTACTCCAACTTCTCTTTTCCCACGACTTTTACAGAGAGGATCACCTTGTGCCACACGCTGGCACCAGCCCAAACCTCATTTATCTCTTATATCAAAACACCACTTCAAACTATCCTAAGTGGTTGACACAACAGGTTTGTGTGAGTGAGGAATCGCACACATAAAACTCCTTTTGACTGTAAATCACCAGAGCACCGTTAAGTCTAATTATTTCCATTTAATTAGGGTGCATTGGCTATTCAAGACTTAGCTACTAAGACTATGCAACAGATAAGTTCATGGTATTGCATCGTGGCTCCGAGTTATGCCACTTTCCATGTGCTCTGATTAGTCACATTGTGCTGGTGAATAGTTGCTTTAGTCATTGCCGTCTTCCGTGACCAGATAAGATTCTGCTTTCTTTTCCTGCACCAAGTGATGTCACACCAAAGTACATCGCCATAGAAAACAAGTACCTGAACAAAAGTGACACTCAAAATGTATGTATGTGTGTGTGTGTGTGTGTGTGTGTGTGTGTGTGTGTGTGTGTGTGTGTGTGTGTGTGTGTGTATGCATGCATGTTGTAGTAATCTCTTCGCAAGTGTTGTTGATAAAAATGTACTGCAGAAGGTTTGCAACTGAAAGTTTGAGTAACAATTTTCGCTTTTTCCCCCTCTTCCACACACATGTGGTAAACTTTGGGATTAGTTTAAAACTAGTACCAGTAATCGTCTGACTGCTTGTGTTTCTTGCCCCGTCAGACTGTCTTTGCTACGTTCCCAGATCTCATCAATCGTGTGCTGTAGCAGGCAGTAGTCCACTGAGCTCACAAGCATTACTGCATGTATAAATACGTAATGCTCAAGTATGTAAACACTTTGATTCGTGCTTTATTACTGTGCCTCCACATGAGTAGGCTCATAAAGCAGAGCGAGACTAAAAGGAGCCAGACAGTAGTGCAGAAGAGCATGTCTCTCTAACTCCTTAAACAATCATATGCACCAGCTTCCACAGTTGAACAAAGCATTAAAGGGCAGATTTAAACAGGACTTATGAATGGCAGTGGAAACAGGTAAACTTGCTGTTGTCTTTTTGTTGCGGATTTCTCAGCTGGAAGGAATGCGTTGAAGGTGGGGCCGAGTTACACAAGAGTGACAGCCCTCACCTAATCCACGCTTGGCTTGCTTTTAAGATCCAGATCTATTGATGGAGAATTCTCACAGGGCTCCTGAGCAGCAATTACACATGCATTTCCGATGCGCCTATTGAAACAGGAATTATTTTCTCAAGGGCCTTGTTGATTTAAACAAGATCATCTTCACATAATTGCTGCTGGCACTGAGACTGCTACGGGTAATAGGAACAGATTTAGAGCTCACACGAAAGCGAGTCTTGGGCAGGCTTCCATTTTATGAGTCAGTTGTTGCTGCCAGTTGTTGATTGTACTACCAGGGGGGCTTGTTATAACAATTATAACAACCGCTAAATATTTGGCTTTGTGAAAAAAATAATAGAGCAGTAGTGTGTGTCTTGCTGCTCTTAATGCGTTGGCCCTCAGCAGACACAGGGGCAGGACTCAGGAAGGAGAGAGGTCATCGTTAATACCTCTGTTTAAAGACAGAGCTGCTTCCCTTTGACCTGCACACACACACACACACACACACACACACACACACACACACACACACACACACACACACACACACACACACACACACACACACACAAATAATCCCACCCAGAGGACTCTTCAGGATTGTTCCAGAAACTATTAGCAGATAACTTCAGTGCATGTAGGAATGTAAACATTTACAGTAAAGCTATAAGACATCAACTCCCCGTGGGGAAGACACATCCATCATGCCAACCACATCAGGACTCACAAGCCCCCCTGGTTGCATAAGAGGAATTGTAGATTTCCCACCTTTGAGCACAATTTCAATCGATTCCGTATGATCAGCCCACATTGTTGTGTTCGGTAACTTCCCTGCTGTTGTTTGTGTACAAAGTTACTGTTGACAAAGCAAAATCATTTAATGAAGACTGTGGGGAAGTACTGAATGTCATTTTATTTACATTCAAAGCTTCTCTTGAGGTTTTGAATGAAGATTTGAATGTTAGTTGTGATATTTTATGACAAAAAAAAAAGAAAATCCTCAATTTGAACAAAGTGATTCATTGGATTAAAGGAGTTTTTCCATTGAATCAACTCTCTTCTATGAATATAACTTAAAAAAAATTCGGGAAACAAATTAAATAGTGGTTTTTGAAAGGCTAAACGGCAGCAAATATGGATATAAACAGAATATATAGGAGATTAACCGGAATCTAATTCTACAAATAGTAAAATATACCAACATATTTGGTACAGCCCAAGAGAACTGGTTTACATCTTTTGACAAATCTTGTCTTGAAGCTGGAGGCTGAGCAGAACCCAGACGTTATTGTGGCCCAGTGGTTGTAGTATTGTGCCTGTAAAGATGCAGTGATCCCAGCTCTGTGTGTCAGAGCAGGAGCAGGGGTCATGGGGGGATTAGAAAGAACAGAAAGATGAGCCCACCCAGAACTTTAAAAACAGATCTGTATGTAAGTGTGTGTGTGTGTGTGTGTGTGTGTGTGTGTGTGTGTGTGTGTGTGTGTGTGTGTGTGTGTGTGTGTGTGTGTGTGTCTCAGATACGTGATATTCAGGGCTGAGAGTTTGAGTGGGGGCAGATTAAGAAACAGCCCAAAAGTAAATCTCAGACAAAAAAGACACCATCCTACCAAACACCTCTTGCCCAGTTCATATTTTTCCACTGTTTTGAAAACTATTGCTATAACATATACGATGAATATTGAATTTAAACTATAAAAAATGCATGTCAATATATGTTTCATACAAACATAAAGAAGGTATGAAGTGTAATGTGTCTGCATCTGCAGAAACAGCATGTCTATCAGTGGCCGAGGGTGAGTATGTGTTGAGCTCCTCTGTCCATAGATGGACAGGAAGTCTTCCATGCTGCCACATTTCCTTCCTTCGACTCCTCTCCACTCTCATGTCTCCCACACACATGCTCAGACAGACACACACACTCCTCCAGAGCCGGCTGGCGGAATCCAAATGTTTTAATTAGCGGTGATAAGCAGAGACAAGGAGAGCATTGAGCAGCTCTGACACACAGAGAGACGAGTCCTATCAGGGGCCTGATAAAGGAACTACTCAAGCCCACTTACAGCCTCTCAAGCTTCCCTCCTTCCTCCCCTTCCTCTCCCGGGTCTCTCTCCTCACCTCCAACGAGAGGGACTCTCCTCCCTGCTGTGTGAAACGGAGAATATCCAAAGTCTCTTAAACCCTTGTGATTTCAGCTTGTTGTCTTATCATCTAAACCCCAATTAAAGCCACCTCCCTCTCACCTGCTCGCAGTTTAAATCAAATGTACCATTTGTTTTCTCTCTTGCATCTATTTGAACTCATCTGTGCCATGTTTTTACTCCTCAGTCCCCATGTTCTGCTCTTTAGACCACATCATTAGCCAAACAGCAAGAGGAATATAATTCACAAGGATAAATGGTTTGGACGGAGACGAAGAAGAAAAAACAAAACCTAACCTTGAACCAACTCTCTATCTCTACCGGTGTGGAGAACATCATGCATGCATACACACTACACACACACACACACTACACACACACACACACACACACACACACACACACACACACACACACACCTCAAGTCCACCTGATACACACTGAGGGATACAATGTAACAGATCCTCCCTTAACAGAAAACATGTGTTGATAACAAATTTACAATTTTCACCTGGACTGTTATCAACTTTGCAGAGAAAAAAGAAAATGGAATAAATTAAATGAAACTCAAAAAATATATATATATCAACTTTAATAAAAAGAATGACTTTAGCATAGATCACTGCTGATACTACTTGTCACTCAAGTTGCTTCAGACAAGTGTGTAATAAAAACTTTTGAATTGGTGTGAACGCTTTCGTTGAGGAAATGAAAGGCTCACGGTTTTCACCAGACCAGTTTGTGCTGACTGCAGCTCGGAGGCATAGCAGTTAAGCTTATTTGACAGGAAGGGAAGACAGCTTTCTTTTCAAGATCAAGTTCAAAGGGCAGGAGGCCGGTTTCTTCTTCGGTGTCCCTGACTGCACCTGTGTTGCTTCGGCACACACACACACACACACACTCACACACACACACACACACACACACACACACACACACACACACACACACACACACACACACACACACACACACACACACACACACATACACACAGAAGGACTCTTGTCCACACCACTTCCACAGCATTGACAGACAACTTTAGTTTTGCTCTCAGGCCATGTGTGTGAACAGTGTGTGTATTTGCAATTGTAACACGTGCTGGGTGTGCACCGAGGGTGTGTGTGTGGTTGTGGTTGCCTCTTTCTAAAGTGTTTGTAAGAAGATTTTATGACCTCGCTTACCTTTTAAAGGAATTTGTCACAACATTTTAAACATTTGAAAGATGGAAGGGCGGAGGAGCGAAAGTGCTGGACACCTGCAGTCGTCCGTAACAATGCTGCAGTTCATCAGACGCTGCCAAGGCTTCCCTCCCAAAGGCCCAAGGGATGATAAGTGTGTGTGTGTGTGTGTGTGTGTGTGTGTGTGTGTGTGTGTGTGTGTGTGTGTGTGTGTGTGTGTGTGTGTGTGTGTGTGTGTGTGTTTGTGTGTGCGTGCATGTGTTTTTTGCTTTGATCATGAAAGTAGCGTGGCAGAGGATTGGAGATCCCCCTGAGGCAACAAAGGCAGTTGAAATATTCCCTACACACATTCCAAATTTTGCAAAAAGCTTTTCTAACTCTTTTTAGCTCCCATTGAGTTTCTTTTTCATCATCACACTTTGGCTTTGTCTGCTCATATCAAAATATCAGTTTCCCTGCCATAGGAGCATTGCTCCCTCTCTCCCCTTCTCCATGTTCTGGCCCATTAGCAATGACATTTTACTATAAACACTTGGATTCAGCGAGGAGCTTTCTATTCAATGCAAGTCTTGCATGTTATTCTTTTATTGCACAAAAAGTGAGAAGAACTCACACTCACGCCGAAGCTACATACAACATCTTCATGCCGTCCTGCGTCCTCTGCAGGCTTCACAATAATCAAAACAGCTGTTTTCTCTTCTGCTGCAGCTTTCTCCCACAGAGGAGTTGCTGTGTGTGTGTGTGTGTGTGTGTGTGTGTGTGTGTGTGTGTGTGTGTGTGTGTGTGTGTGTGTGATCATCTTGTATCCTTGGTGGTGCATGAGAAGAATTTTTCCTCCCCAACTTGTTCTCTTAAGTGATGACAGGAGCTGTGTCTCCCCCGTATCCTAATTTTTCACAGCACGGCACTTTGGGAGAAATTCAAGCCACAACTGGCACAGAAGGTTGATAATCTGTTTTATTTCAGTACACTGCCACTCATCCAGAATTCACATTTTGCCATGCTTCATAATTCAGTCTGCTGCTGCCATCTTTGGAGTCATATCAACGTGAGCGATGATTAACAGATCATAAAATCTAGCCAAGAACCATTTTTCACTTGTCTTTAAATTTGATAAGTATGGCCAGAACTTAAGGTATGAATAAAAAGTCAGGGCAAGATTGGATCACTGACTGGACAAAGTGGGCAACTGCCGTAAATTCAGTCCGTAAATCTGCATTCAGCAAAGTGTAGTTTTTACTGACAAAGCTAACGTTAGCTCGCTAACATACAACTTGTTTAGAAAGAAGAGACAGTGAAATATGCACTCAACATATCTGACCCGACACTTCGAACTTCAAAATAATGTCTAATAATGATGTGAACTGGGAGGATTTTCGATCACATTTCAGAAAAATAACACAATATCCCTCAAATTGCAAAACTAAATAGCCAGACTACATAGCCTTGGTTAAGTTTGCGTATTCAGATATTTACGACTCATTCTAAACTGCATGAACTCTAATAACTCTGGTTTTCCTGTATGCATACGTAAAGTAACCAAGTAACACTTACATTTAGAAAGGACTGGCAGTTAAGTTTAATATATCTCTTGGCCCTTTAAAACTGGTATTTGTAGCAGTTTGAGAAACTTAACATAATGGATTGCTTTTGTTGAACGGCCCTACAAATGTTTCCTAGCACGATGAGATCAGATTGTTATGTTGCTGTGTTTTTATGTGCTTCTGCTTCAGATCAGTGTTTTCCTGTCCGTCTCGATTGGCTGCTGTGTGTACAGAGTGCATATTGAAAATACATATCTGTTCAACCCATTATAACCAAACTAAGGGGATGTCGGGGCACACAGCCAATTTTTACTCTGAGGCCCCCTAGCGGGTACATCCGACCCAAAGTGAGGGGGAAAGCCCACATTTCTCAGAAACACAATTCATATCAGATTGCATAAATCCAATTAGCACTTAGCTTGTGATCATTAATGGAAAAGAAACATGATGAAATTCAGAGATCATATCTCAATTCATGGTTATCTTGTCTGCAGATTTTTGTACAGGATCAAGTTTTACAGAATGCCAGTAAAGAACTAAATCTAAACACATTACACCAGGCATAAATGTGTATCGTGTTCTTTTATTTGTTTAATTTATGCACCAAAAAGCTTGTTTGCTCTACTCTCACTGGAGCCTTTCTGCTTTAGTTTCTCTCCTCTTCTTCTCTTGGCTTCTTTCCTCTCTTCTCCTAAAACCTGCTGTATCTGCCCAGAGTGGGAGAGACTGCAGCAGCCAAAGGGATTACAACAACAGCTCCTTTATCCAGCAGCACCCCCAAGGAGCGTGAGATCACAACCTGTATGCGTCTGTGTGTATCCCAGTGAGTTAGACGAAGAGCCGGTAATCACACCTCATCCATTAGCTCCTGGCAAGGATGGAATAAAGTGGACATTATGGCATAATCCTGTATCACTCTGTAATTCATGCTGAGTGGTCCAGTCATGATTTGGTTTAATATATGGAGAGAGATCTGACAAAAGACGTAACAAAAAAGCCATAAATATGGAGAGCGTATAAGAGAAGGCGAGCGACTGAGGGAGAATTGTTATAGAGGACAAGAGTCCTTCAGATGTTCACATTCCGAAGTACCCTTGGAGTGTGTGTGTGCGTGTGTGTGTGTGTGTGCGTGTGAAATACACCCTTCCACAGGTGCTTGCTGTAAGGGTCTTTGACCGGAGGCTTGAGTTTCCAAAACATGGGCTCACAACAATACACAAGGGAGTGTATGCATGTGTTTCTGCCAGCCCTTCATCAACTTGTATGAGTCTTTTCCACCAGAAAAGATGCATGCAGTGTGTGTGATGGCCTTGAAATAGCAATAATATTTTGTTAAGAACAGAAAGAGTTCCAGGTTTGCTTAGAGGGCAGCAGCCACTGATCTACACACACACACACACACACACACACACACACACACACACACACACACACACACACACACACACACACACACACACACATACACACACATTCGTAATATGCACACACCCACTGGGTAAACACTCAGCGTAATTATGACTGACAGTGTAGAGTGTGCCACTCTGAAAGCGATAACTCTATCATCTCTTTCATGTCTGTGTATCTTATTAAAATGATCCATTGTTGTGTTTAAAGGCTGTAATTATTGCGGCAAGATCATGACTCAACGTCGTAATGGTAGAACATGTTACCATAATGGCAGAACTCTATTAGGAGACATGAGGGTTTAAATGAATCACTAAACAAGTATTTACAGTATACAGTGACTCTTCACTGGCCAATCTCTCTCCGTTAAATGACTTTACAGAGAGGAGGAGGACGTAGTGACTAAAATAAGTCACCTAGATGTAACTCATCAACAGTTACTCATGAATGAAAAGAAAATTGCTTGGTAAAATACATCATATATAACTAATTATTTATATTACTAATTATAACTTTGGCCTTATCACCAACTTTACATAAGAAACGTTTGCAGGACAAAAGGGGAGAACATAAAAAACCCAAGACAGATCTCCAATTCTGAGCTGAGTGTTCAACAGCTGATGGACAGAACAGTACAATGTAAAGTAACATGGACAATATGAGTACTACAATAACAACCGGGTGTTGTCTCGAGACCTTCTGTCCGCTTGTTTTATTCTTTTTTATGTCTTTTTTAATTAAAGAATCTCTAAACATATTTTGTTTTGTGATAGTTCTGGTGTCTGTGTAGTATTGAGCATGTTTCTGTATTTGCGTTTAAGGATTTGTGTATGCACTACAAGACTTGTGAATAAAAACAGTATTAAAACAAAATACAGGAGATATTTTGACCTATAATAGGAAAACATAACAGGAAAAGCACAGGTGTATCTTATGTAATTAACTGATGGCTCAGTTCCATAGAAGTGTCCCAGTCAACTTATATCAAGGCATTTGAATTAGCACACTTAAATGGGGAGCAGCCATTGTTAATGTTATTAATCACATCCTGCTATGACATGTTGAGACTCACAGAAACAACGACAGCGGAAACAAACAAATGTTTTGGCGCCCACAGAAACTAAGGCAACACATGTATCATCTGCCAAGAGGAAGCACTTTTGTGACATACACACACAAAGCAAACTGTGCCTTGAAACCACCTATTTTATGTACAAGGATTTTTTACAAGCAAACTAAAAGCATGTTTATAACAGATCGTCTTGAGAATGGCTCCTACCTACCCCGTCTGACCTTTCAACACCAAATGCAACGACTGTGGGAAACAATGCATGGAGACTGAATGAACACCTGAAGCAGACAACAGCAGCTGTCTGTGAACATCAGACCAAAAACGGTCACATCATCGACCAGGAGTCAGCGAGCCAGGAAGAACAAGGCAACCACATCCGACACCAAACACCATTCTTTAACACACAGGGAGTTATGATCTCCCGACATACTGTATATACGACGTCACATGGCTGAAGTTCCACACGGTACGTTGGAAACTGTAAGACCATTGGACCCCCAAAGTAAAGGCGACTTTGGGTGTCCTGAAAGGCGCCTCTACATAAAATGTATTATTATTATTAAAGACTTTAATCCTCAAATTTTGATTCTTGTCAACTTGACACATTTGAAAGCAACAGATTGTTGAATGTCATGAAGCCGTTGTTATTTTCACTCAGAGAAGAGAAAGTCAAAATAACATACTTCAAACTACTGACACTGCTTCTACACTGTACGGATATTGTATAATACATGCAATGCTCTCCTACTCTCTTCACTGGAGTGTAGACACACACACACACACACACACACACACCCACACACACACACACACACACACACACACACACCCACACACACACACACACACACACACACACAAAGAAATGATTTGGGCAGGCCTGTCACATGCCTAGGTGTTTTGTTGCATGATTTTCCAAATCTACAAAAGTGACAAAAAAACTTAAATATTTATTTTATTTATCAATAGTTGTCTACCAGATCGTGAGCACAATTTAAGCTGCATTTAATCTAACTAGCCAAATGCTGGCTTGTTTCGTTTACTTCTTCCTCCGACAACCGTAGTTGCTTTAAATATCTTGCGATGCATATTTGCTTTGACGTGTTAATTATATAACTTAGAAGCTGCCTTATTTTATTTCACCGCAAAGACTCAGACAAGAATACGTCTGAACTTTGACTCCTTGGGCAACAACAGGGAGCTCTCACCGCACACAAACATTTACACACACCCGTCAAAGGTCAAGCCCGCCCACACTCATACTCCAGACTTTTAATTGGCTAGTGACATTTCCAGAAAAGCCAATCATATTCACAATCGTTAACAAATACAAACAGTAGGCTTCATTTACTTAAGTACTGTAGCCTACCTAAGTACAATTTTGAGATAGATTGAATATTTCTATTTTATGCTACTTATAGTTCTACCCCACAATATTTATTTCATAACATTAGTTAGCTACTTGGTAATAATTAATAATATTATAAATAATATATCATAAAATATGATGTAATATTATGGCTTATATAAGGTAATTAAAATCAGCACCACCTTTACCAGCTGCAACGTTAAAGCGATGTACACATTAATAATTACAATCCAGTAATATAATATATATGATTCTTAAATGTACAATTCTCCATAATTCCTATTGATGCTAATGCTTTTGTACTTTAAATTAAGTAATATTGAATGAATTACTTTTACTTGCAACAAAGTATTTGTACACTGTGAAAGTATTACTCTCACTTAAGTAAAAGATCAGAGTACTTCTTGCACCAAAGCACAGAGTAACAAATCCTTCATTCTGATTGGGTACGCCTGTAGTCAATCTGGCCCGGCCTTGGACACACACACACACACACACACGCACACACACACACACACACACACACGCTCAGTCAGTCAGTCAGAAAGAGAAATAAAAAACAGAAATAGAAGCGCAGATGAAGCTCACATTTGAAAAACATGCAACAGATCGTTTCTACTGCTTTTCCCTCTGTATCTGTATCACAGTATTTCTACACACATGCCATTTCGTGAGTTGCATTACTGTAGACACAGTGAGAACGCTGTAGCTGGCCGAGCATCAGTAGAGGAAAAAGAGACACAAATACACCATTCTGACAACATTTAAGTACGACAGGCCACACATACAGTACACGCATAGTGGGGGAGAGAGCGACAGACGGTTCATTAATAACGCTCTCTGTTTAAACAGGTGTCTAACTGACAAGCATGGGCGTGAGGGTGTGTCGGTGTCTGATTCTGTTTGTGTGTATATATAGAGGCTGAGGTGGTGAAGCGGTCACTCCTCACCGCCATTTGTAAAAGCATTACCCTTGCTGCTCTGAAACTGATGTCCAAATGTTCTAACTGAAGGATTTTGGTGTTTGTGTAGCATGTTTCATATTTCTCTCAGACAGTGTGATGTACAGGAAGACCTGAAGGGCATGCAAAGCCTTTTCTTTTGTACTAATTTTCCTAATCTCTCACTTAATGGGAATATCTCAAAGCCACTCTTTCCACTGGAGGAAGAGTTTCTTTTGCTATTTTGACCATAGACATGATCACTAGTCCTTAGGGTATAGCGGCCTGACTTCAGATGTCAAGGTAGAATAGGATAGGGCTTTATTTGTTTTACATTTTTCTATCTTTTAGGCGCTAATATAGTTTTTCAATACCCAATCTATTCTATGGTGTATTTTTGGCTCTCTTAGGTTATCAAAGTTTCCTTTATCACGCATCATTTGCTGAACTCCAAAGCTTCACTCCGGGCTGTTTGTACGCAGGCTGTGTCCACGAGTTCAAATTGTGTTTTCAATCTTGAAGGTCAAAGTTGAATTCTGCACCTGTGTTCAAGACTAAACAACTGTACCTGCCTCAAACTAAAAATAAATACCTGAAAGCAGACAAACTCACTGTGTGAGATGTGGCTTAGGGCATTGACTCCTTTTCATCTTTCCCATTATTTGGTTTCTATTCACCAGGAAGACAAAGACTTAAGAGCTTTTATACACACCCAGATTATAATGACAATTGGACTTGTTTTTGCAGTGAACAGTGAATAGGCAAGAACAGTCCATCTTCACGTAGCAAAGTATTCAGAAACATCTTATAAAAAAAATTAAAAGAGGGCCCCCATGATTTATGAGCAGCGAGTAGAGCCCCGCTGCTCAATCTTTATTCAGCAAGTGCAATTTAGTGTCGGAGAAAATCAGACATCAATCAATAAGTATGACAGTTTCCATTTATGGTACAGATATATAGCTTGTGGCATACTGAACTCCTTGTGAGCACAGCACAATGTACACAACTGTTGCTGTCAAGCACAGATATTAAACTCAGTAGTTCACAAGCTGAAAACAGGCTGATAGCTACAGTTAATGCACAGAAATGGTCGTCTTAATGCTGCCCTGGTCTGCTCTGCCAAATACGTACACAAGGCATTAATGGTGAGTGTTTTGATGATGAAGGGCTGATTGAACACTTTAAAAAAGGGAAAGTTTAAAGTAATATATTTGATGGAAAACAAGATACCAAAAATAATTAGAAATAAAACATTTATTAAACGAACTCTTCAGGTAGCCCAAAGCTACTGATTATTTGTATTTTTAGTCAAATTATATCATAGGGAACAATCTTAACTTTGACATTTGAAAAAGGGCAAAAAAAAAGAAATAATTATTCTTGCAACTGCCAAGAGAGAAAAAATCTGGTCTATGGTCTTTTTGTTACCAATCTGTGAAACCCTCAAATACTATTGGACTACATTTGATTTCTACAAAAAGGTATCTAGGTACTGATCAGGAAATTAATGTATGCAACAACAAAATGTTGTCAGCTAGGGTCAATTTACTTTAGATTTTAAATGGCTGAAATACTTTTAAAAATCGGATCAAATCCAAAATATTTTTTGGCAAAAGAAAAAAAGGACTGAATGCCTGTGTGTAGCCCAAACGAGATAGTGAACTTGTCCTGTCTAGGATTACTGTGAGAATAGTTTGTTATGATATTATTCATAAATCCAGAAAGGGGTCTGGATCTGACAGTTATGATTTTCATAGTAAAACTACTGCCCTCTGCTGACGACCATTACAATTCAAAACTTGTGCGTTCTTGACATTTATCTTCAGCTCGGACACATGTGGTGGTCACTAGAATGGTCTTTAAAAACCCTCAAGATTAACAAGTTCTATATTACTGTGGAAATGTTTTCTTCTATAGGAACAAAAAAAAAGAAAAATTATAAACCATACCTAGTCTTGAATTAGCGCAGCAGAAATATAACTAACGGTCTTGAAAAGGTATTTCTTATCTGCTATGTCTAAGTATGGGACAGCTGAGGTGGATTTTAGTCAGATTTTATGTGCGTATTGACTTTATCTTCTCCTTAGAGGAGGGCAGAACAGTATTAGAGGGGGGGGGGGGGGGGGGGAAGGAGACATTTAAATCTCAGCTTCCAAGTGCTGCGTTCTCCTCTTATTGTGCTGGTGTTCGGTGATTCCATACTTGAAGAACTCATAGACCGACCAGCTGATGGCTGTGGAGGGCATCTGGTAGATGATCCTCGCCTGGACTCCCTTGAAGAAGCCCGGCAGGCCGCCCAGCCTGTAAACTGTCCGGAAGGCGTGGGCCAGGCCTGAGATGTGTCTGTGGGCTCCTTTGCCTTGGCCCTGGCCGGGGCCTTGGCCTGCACCAGGGCCTTGGCCGGAAGACAGGGAACTGAGGGTTAGAGACTCCTGGGTGTTGAGTAGGGTCTTGCAGACGTCCAGAGGTGTGGTGGCGGCGGCCGCGATGGCTCCAGCCAAAGCTCCGGACATCATGTGGGATGAGGGATTGTATTGTCTGTGGGGGTTGAGCAGCTCCTGAAGGTACTCATAGGTCATGAAGTGGAGCGCCTGGAAGGGCACATTCATGGTGAGCTGGGTGGTGTAGCTGCGATAGAACGCAGCAGGGCCCTCTTTATGCCACACGGCGCGTACACAGTCCATCACGCCGCGGTAGGGGGAATTATACATCTGCATGCGCTGCTTCACAACTAGGGATACATGGGCAGATGAAGGAGGAGAAGGCCCAATGTGTCCAGGGTTGGCAGTACGAAGATGGCAAAGATAGAAAAAGAAAAAGAAGATTAGAGAGCTATTATCTACTGTAAATATGTCGTTAAAGCACATGGAGTTTCAATAAACACACAGAAAGATGTAGAGCGTCACTTGAAAAGAGTATGCTCAGACAGCTGCGCCCCATCCAACAGCTGCACACGAGGACTCTGACCAGTGTCCTTCTACTAACATGTTTGGGCAGGTGGACTAGAAGCAGCTGTGAAAGTCAATAAGGGTTAAGGCCAACATGTGAAGATGGTTGGCTCAGGCGTGGCACCTGCAAGTATCTGCTGTATGGCAAACTTTTGTTTTGAGAGAGAAAATGCCTTAATACCCGTCCGAATTCTGTGGTGAAATGCCAATGACATTGTACTGTAAAATGTCGCTCTTACCTTCAGCAGGGTTCATGATTGCATCGTGAAGCAGCGTGGCCACACAGCCCGCAGTTCCTGAAACAAATACACCTCAGAAATGATTACACATGAATAGATAATCAAGAAGAATACAGAAGGGAAATAGAGGAGACGGCAGTAAAGAGGCATAGAAATGAGAAGGTATAATCATTTTTCACTTGCAACAGTCATGTCACAGCCTCCACTGCCTTATTCTTAAAAGCTGCAAATTTCATGCTCAAAACAATATATTAGCATAGCAGAAATGGTGCAAATTTCACAGGTGTAAAAACTACAGATATCGTCTGACTTGGCCAAACCTGAGCAAAGAGAGACATCTAGTGGACAAGGCAGTTCATTGCTCTTTTGAGAGATTTAAACCAAAAGCTTTAAAAGACAGGACTAACAGGAGGGAGCAGATGAGATGGGAGAAAGAGGACTTACCCAGCCTCCCACTAAACTGGAAAAGGAGAGAGAGAGTAGGGAGAACAAGGAATAAGGAAATGTTTGACATTCAGAGCAATGTTTTTAAAAATGAATCTTGGGTTAAAACTATTTCTATTTTGTAGCCAAGGTGACTTTTCTGAACTTAAAATTGTTTAACTTTCCTAAAAGCCAGCCACAGATTGACAGCTGACCCTGGCATATCCTTACAGTGTACAACTGTAGCGATGAAATGGCTCTATCCAATTTGATGGCCTGCCAGGGGTTTTTAGAATTGGTCAGCGTGGATTAGTCCGTGTCAGCAGAGCGATCACCATGATGGCGCTTGGCATTAGGGTTGGAGTTGGACAAATCCTACACATCAGTCTATCTTGTAGTGGTCTCAAAGTTAAGATTATAGCCATACATGATCTATACATCTACAGTACATATAACTTTTAGTGTGTGTATATGTATGTTTTATGGTACCATTAGCCAAATGACTGTTAGCCCCTGGGTGAATGACATCACTTAGAGTCTTTTTGAGTTTCTCATAGCTGGCAAAATAGAGGGCATGGGCAGGTCCCGCCCCAACTGCTGTTGCATTCAACCCTCTCATTGGTCGCCAGAGTCCCTCTGTGGCTATAATTCGGCGGAGAGCATCCATCACGTTCCTGTAGCGGGCTGCGGGGTCAGGCTGGAGGCACTGCATGCGTGTCTGGAAGAGAGGAAAAGTTCAAAGTTCAAAATCAACAGTGTGCTTCGTTCCCACCACCAATATTATTATTATTAGTGAGCTTCAATTAATTTGACCTAAATTCCATATAAAAATAGAATGTAATGCATAATTTAAGTCTTACCATATGTCTGTCTAATATAGCAAAGAATAGCATGCCAATGAAAAATGTCCTCAATACTGCGGTGTGAGTAAGGGGTCATATAAGGGAAAGGAGGTGTTCGACATTGTGTGTGGTGTACATGCATAATTGAATAGAAGGAAGTATGGAGTTACAAGCTCCAAGGTCACAGGGGGACATAGGCTTACTTCCTGTAAGCCTCTTTTCCCACTGACCCTGAAGCACACCTTTCTGTCTTCCTCTTAACATACACACATGCACAGTGAGATAAATGATAAGAAGGTAGAAATATTATCTAAAGGACAAGTGCATGGGATCTGTGTTTCAGTCACAAGCTATTTGGTATTTGGAGAGAGTTGGCTGGGGTCGCATTGGGTGACTGCGTCTGTCTCTAAGGAACTAGCAGCGACATAATCTCTGAATACCAAACTTCCAGCTGAATGGACAAATTTACACCCCACTGTGTATGTGCATGTAGGACTCTAGCTAAGCATAAACATGGCCTCATGTCACTCTATAGTACAGCTGTGGAATGCAGGGTCCAAGGCAAGCTAGTTTACAGGGGTTCAAGTATATGCATGAAGTTACTTCATGCCTGACACACACAATTGCACATCTCTTTGCATGATCGTAAAAATAAACCGGTTCATTGGTGGCCCATACAAACACATGCATAGATGTCTTGCACTATGGATCCAGAATGTTTATCTATGGTATGTTTGCACATGTAGAAATTAATGACCTTTGTGCTAAATGCAAACACAACATCCTCCACACTGAAGACTTCTTGGTTTCGTTCAATGACAAATTCAATACAATCGAAATTCCAGTCATGTAGACTGTGCAGAATACTCTGGCAGACCTACAAATGCAACACGCGTTTTAAAATCCACAACCAATTACTGGGATTTAGGATACATTAAGGTTGAATGGCAGCCTATTCTAAAACTATAATTACACAGCAATCTCTTAAGCGAGAGGCTTATTGTACAGAGGAGGAAAAGTCTGTATTTGGTCTAGAGGGAAACCTCTAAATAAAAAAGGAATATGTTAGATGCATCTCAAATTGTATTATTTATGTGCAGTAGACTTCATTTTGCTGAATGCACCTAATCTCCTGTGGCTTGCTTGAAAAGATGCTGAGATCTTATAGTGGTGTAGCAGACACTGTTCATGAGATGGTTCTGTAAACATTGGTCTTGTTCAGGTTCAACAACAGAGATGGACTACAAGTGGCAAAGACATGGATGAAGCATGGACAAATGTACAGCTTTTCAGTCTGACAAACAGCTGACTCATTGCCACTTGCTCCATCTATCTAACCCTGTGGCTGTTAACAATGCTCGCTGCTGCATGGCCAAGTCTAGCTGACCTCTTGGGGTAATAGGTCATCACCCTATAGCTATGCTTTAGTTAAATACAAGATAAACGATTACATAACAAAGAAGATCACATGATAAGAACTGTCCCAGTGAAGGTTTACGTTAGTTGTGGTGTGTGAAGCAGCATGCGTGCTGCCACACAGCATACAAGTAGCAAACTGTGTTGGGAAAGTAGCAACAGATGCTCAACTGTGGACTGCAGGGACCAAATGGTCTCAACACTGCAGTGCAATTCATTTATGCGGGTCTCGTTATAATAGTGGCAGACAGGGCGTAAATTACCAGAAACAACAAGTCAACAAACCCCTTGTGTTTTGTAGACATAATATAGCTTTGGTCTTCTAAAATGCTCCTTCAACTACGCAACTTCAGTTTACACACTTACACATTAATACGTACAATTAAATGCGTTGAGGCTTTGACAGCAGAATTATTTGATTATGTTTAGTTAGTAGTTTAAAGTGACCAAATGGGCTCCTGTGTTTAACCCTGCAAAAGGTTGTCATAACTACTCTTAATTTATAATAGCATGCTAACAAGTTAGCTAGTAGGGATGTGACACGCCAATTGAGCCGACTGACCTTGTCCTCAAAGCAGTCAGCACTGCAGCGTGTTTAGATAAGCGAGCAAGCTAATGAGCTATGCTAACAAACACGTTGGCTACAAGAATAACATACACAGAACACAACAGAGACCAGGCTGTGTAAGCACTGAACATTCATAAAAAGTTGTAGTCAGCTGGTTAGCCACTGAGCTATGCTACCTTGACACTGTCGATGGGGAACATGAGGCAATGCTCCATGATCCCGGCCACGGCTCCAGCCAACATGTGGGTGCTAGTGGAGGCTCCCTGTGGCAAACCCTCATAGTCTGGTTCAGAGTCCTCTGTTTGAGCATCTTGTGCACTAAGGTTAAAATCAACAGTCTGCAGCTCCGTTTCCCCTCCGATCCGGGGTGTCAGGGTCCCGACGATACTTTCCGAAACTCCCCAGAATCTGCCCCCAAGCCATCGAACTTCTGCCCCGGCAGATGCGCCAGCAACCCCGGGATCATTGCCTGTAGTCTCTGCTGTCATCCGTCGCCTCCTCACAAATCCATCTGCTTCCATGGGAAACCAGGTAAAATGTCAAGTCTTTGGGCACGCAGACACGGCGTCTTGCTGGAGATCTCAGTCCTTAAGTTTCACATTCCCGTGTGGTGGTATCACAGCTTGTTACCTGCTACACCATTCTCTCCCCGCCTCTATAGGCTACTTCCCAGCCAGGGCCGAGCAAGGGAGGCCGTGGCGGACAAATACACAGCAAGCTCCACCACAGGCCGCGATGAGGAAATGATCTCTGATTGGTTACTATGGCCGAATCCTACTCACGCTATTGGGTGATAGACATGCCACTCATGATGTGTAGACTTAAACCCTGTCATGCTCCACGTTGAGTGCATCTGTGAAAGCTATCATGCATGTAGGTCACCACAGGTCATTCATAAAGACACTTCTTATGTACATACAGTATCAGTTTAATTTGTTTACACTTGAGTTGTCACTTAATGCTGATTTTCTAGTCTCATTTACAGTGTTGTAAACTCCAGCTTTGACTCATTGTTGCATATCTCTGAAACTTAAATGTTTACATAATGGAGCCCAGAGAAATACAAACTAAAATCCTCTCCACAAGAAAAGTGTATTTTCACCAGCATGTTGAAATTACTGTTAAGGAATGTGAGAGACCACAGCAAACTGTTTGATATGTATTATTTGCTTTGGTTTTAGCCATCTTGTCAGGTCATAGCCTCTTGATCAGCCGTTCAATCCTTGAATTCTTCAATTGATGAATTTGAAATGGGCAAAATCAAGCTATGTAAACGGTTGAATAACAACACCTGTGTTGCTAGTTTATGTAAATGTCCACCTGTGATTTAGCCTACTGATTTTCACACCAATAATCTCTCTCATTCAGTTTTTCCTCATCAGTGATTCATAAAGTAGCCTATTTTAACTGTTTAAAAACTTATTGCTTATTTTGGCACTACACATCTTCAAATGTGCAGTTGTTGTTTATTGGTTGTTGTTGATTTTTTTACAAATATATCAGTGACAATTTGTTCAGAATAAGGAAAATAACTATGCCAGTTTTTTAGCTTCTATCGCAACATATTTTTTTATCTATATGTTTTATTAAAAGATTACAAAACATTGCTGAACATTTTCTGAAGTCTTATATATCCCATTAACTTGGTAATTGAAGAAACATAATGCATGAGTAATGTATGCCACATCAAGAGAAAGAACATTTATAGCACATCATGTCTGAACTTAAGAATGTTTGTAGCACAACTATTAATTGTTTCAAAACTCCATCAGTGTTCACAATACATTACACGACTGACATTTCTCCACACCACACTGAAAAGTATGAACATTTAAGTGTTTAGGCTCTATCTGGTGCTGCGTTCAAATATGATATTCATTTCTTAAATTCTTCTCTTTTTACTCAGGATGCATGACAGTCAATTCTTCAGACTGTGTACAGCGTCTTTCTATATCAAAAGTTCATTTTGTGTAAAAACCCAAATGCTCAGTTGATGTCCTCGTGGGTAGCATGACGCTCTCAACATTTTTTTCTTTCTGCATATAACTTTTATGATCTTCTATGAGACAGTATCTTGTATTCAATAATTTTGGATTTTGAAAGATGTCAGGTAAATGTCTCTAGGCCCAACATCTTCACCAGTGACCCTCTCAGCCTCTCAGCCCTCCCCCCCCCCCCCCCAGAAAATGAGGTAATTGTGTTTTGGTGCGGCACTGTTATAACATAATTGAATTTTCTCCTTTATTGCCTGGGAGAGCCTTCGAGGGTTGTAGTGTTGAATTTCTGCCGACAAAGGGGAATGAAGTGTTAATTTCTGCTTACAAGAACAAAATCTCCTGCTTCTGATCTAGTTACGGTTGATTGGCTGTTGTCCGCAGACGTTCCTTAAAGGAAAACCAAGCAGACAACATATCATGATAATTTCTCTTCCCTGAAACTAGTGGTACTCTAATATATCAAGGGAGCGGCATGTTAGGTCTAGCAGGAAACTCTAGATCACCATAATACCTCATTTCATTCCCTCTGCCAAGAGAGTGCACAGTCCATATAAACCTCAGGAATTATTTTACACTGTCTAAGCAAAACATAGTCAAAAATCCACATTATATAGAAGAGATGAGAAGATAACTTGATTCTGTTTTGCTGTGTTTGGTTGTTTTTGTACCAATTAACACACTTCCTTCCTCAGATCTCTGGCTCTGTCTACTCCCTGGACAGCTGCTCAGGCTCGAGATGATCTATGGCCTCTTATCTTATTAATGCACGGTAAGTGAACCACTAGGCCAATATGACATCTTCAACAGCAGCACTAAGAAACCGTTCTTTGTTAAGAGCCCATCTTAAAACTCTTAAGGTGGGTCCTTACTGTGAGATGACTGGAGCCCAACCCTAAAGAAGCTGAGAGAGGACGTCTCAAACTGCACTTTTTGATTGCTATATCTATTGTTTTCATATTTTTTGCGTATTTATTATTTGGAGTTACCTTCACCTTCACAAACAAGACACATGTGCTCTGTGGAGACTCACATGCAAACACGTTGGTCCTATGGTATAATTTGTGGAAATGTGTATATTACATATTTGTAATATAAAATTCCTAAGATCTAGAAAGAGTAGAAATGGCCCTGGATAAGAAAATCTGGAAATTAGTATTAAAGTAATCAAGGTATGTGTTAATACATTCATTGCCCATCTCTTCAGCTGTATTTTATACTACACACAATACAAATGTAATGTGAAATGAGTAAACGAGAACTTACTGAAATGACTGTTGTAATTATGCATTTTTTAAATTGCTGTAGGCTGTTTGTGGAAAACAATGACTCGGGGCTGTGGAGCTGGATTAAATGGAACAACTGTGCCACCAAGTGGACAACTGGATAATGACTGGCTGACAGATACATTACAAACATGAGACATACAGACAGACAGACAGAATTAACAGGAATAAGGTAGTGTAATTTGAATTGTTTATTTGACCTGCTTTCTTGCCTTAAAATACAGGTTTTTAATTTTCCAAGAAAATATATTAAACTTAATTTTTGCATTTATATTTTTTACAATTATTTTACTGGCTCTTTATATTGAATTAAAAAACTGTATTTTAAGCGTTTTTTCAGTTTTTTTTTTAATGTACAGACAAGTAGAATAACAACACCATAACAATAACAGGATAATATAACAAGTGACAATCCTCATGATGGTTGAACTTATTGTAAAGCGCTTTGGACAAAAGCGTCAGCTAAATGAACTGTAATGTAATGTAATGACAATGTAAAACGAGGCTGTTTTTTTCTGAAACTAAGACAATGGAGGCTGGACCTCTAGGTTATTCATTTGAAAAATATCAAACACAGAAGGAAGAAGTTAAGGGTGAACAGACAAATTAAAGGGGAAGGTAAAATGATGAATTGGATGTCTGATTGAAGTTGACACATCATCCTATGTGCTCCAAAATTCCTTATATCAAATGGTCAGTGCTCAGTATACATATGTGTAGTTGAGATGTGAAGTATATTTCCATTGTATGCTACTTTGTACTTCTACTTCACTACACCTCAGAGGGAAATATTGCACTTTTTACTTAACAACAACACTTTGAGCTACATGTAACAGTAGTAGCTATTTCTACTTTTACTTAAATTAAAGATCTACTTCTCACCTTACTACTAACATAACCCCCCATAACTACGAATCCACTTCCCGCCCCCTGCTAAAGACCAGTTAGACCAGTGTTTTGGTCGCAGTCAGAAAAACCCGGATCTACTAACTAACGCAGCTCCAGGAGAAAAGGGGAGGGACTGAGGTGGGATCTTGCATCAAACTTCTGACATGGCTGCAGCGGTGATGTGGACTGATCGAGGGCGGCGGGCTGTGATTGCTGTGGGGACAGTGACCAGATCCAGATCCAGTCACACCGCCTTAAAATCCCAGTATGACGCGCTGGTCATTGGAGGAGGTGAGGTATTTTGACTCTTGGGGCAAAAGGTGCAGAAAACACAGGGATTATGCAACAATCTAACAATAACAGCATGCGCCTAGTCAAAACGTGTCAGCTTAGTTTGCAAAAGTATATATTAAGTATTTCTTTGTCACTTTTACCCGTCTGAGAAAAGAGATTTGGCTCTGTTTCCTGCTATGCATTCTAATGTTTTGCAAGTTTTATCGAAGTTGTTCAACTTTGGACTCATTCAACTTGACTGTAAAAAGTACTGGAGAGCAGCTTGCATAAAGTGCCCAACATTTTATTGAAACTTAATTTTGAACAACTGTCAATGAAGCTGCATTTTAGAATTTTAAGTTATATCATAAGGGAATTGGCATTTACAGCATAACTGTCTTACATATGTTATATTTCATTGCAGGACACAATGGACTGGTGGCCGTGAGTTAATGCTTTGGTTTTCCAACACCTACAGTGTGCTGTAATAGGCCTACATTATATGATTCAGTGTGTGTGTGTGTGTGTGTGTGTGTGTGTGTGTGTGTGTGTGTGTGTGTGTGTGTGTGTGTGTGTGTGCGTGTGTGTGTGTGTGTGTAGGCTGCCTATCTACAGAAAGGAGGACTGAAGACAGCAGTGCTGGAGCGCAGACATGTGTTGGGAGGAGCAGCTGTTTCAGAAGAACTCTTTCCTGGTAGGGTGGCCTCTGGCTGGGATACAATCCTGGCTCAACGTACAGATACTGCATTGAGTAACTAACAACTAACACTCGTTATCAACGAGGGTTACGCACACACGTTTATAATTTAATACTATCTATTTATATATGTTCTATCAAGTCATGCTTGAAAGAAATGTTCTTGATCTTTAGACGACTTGGAGTAACAATACTCTTCTGTACAGGTTTCCACTTTTCCAGGTGTTCCTATTTGCTGAGTTTATTAAGACCCCACATAACTGCAGAATTGGAGCTCAAGGTAAACATAGAGAAGTTGTAAAATACAGTATATGAGTTCAGCTAATTTTTTAAAAGTCTTAAAGTGGATGGTCTTTATAATTTGAACATATACGTATCTTTAGAAACATGGGCTGAAGGTGTATATGAGGGACCCCCATGCCTTCACCCCCATGTTAGAGGAGGGTGTGAATGGTGCCCCACCAAGGTCTCTCATCCTGGGCTCAGATCTGGCCATGAATCAGAGGGAGATCGGCAAATTTTCACAGAAGGACGCTAAGGTGATTTAAGCATTATTATAACCATAGTAAATGATTGGCTGCATTGTGCATTTTTCTGCAGTTTACACTTTAGTACGGATGTATTTCAGCTCTTGTCACCTGAAAATGTTCTTCACTGTCTCTCTTGGCCTATTTTTCTCCACCAGTATAACTTTATTTTGTCTTTTTTGTTAACAATCCCATATCCCTTTAACACCCTCATCTTCACTGAATCTTTGACATATTTCCTAGGCCTTTCCAGATTTTGTTGCATACCTTGAGATGCTAGCAGGAGCTGTCCACCCTCTCCTGGATGCTCCTCCTGTAGACATTCCAGGTGTCACTACTGGGTCACTTAGGAAGAGGCTAGCTGCAGCTAAAACACTGGTGCCTATTGTCAAATGCGGTATGTTGGTGGATGCGTGCTTAAGAAATAAACGTTTATATTTTTCCGGTGCCAGAATAAGAAATGATTCACCATGTACTGATTTAGTTTTGCAGTAACTGATTCATGCTGTTATGTCTTTGAATGTAAAGGTCTGAAACTGGGCAGAAACATTCCGGACTTGTATGAGATTATAACTGCACCAATAATGAAGGTTTGTTATAGCTTGCAATAAGTTTGGCATTAATTGCTGTTTTCTACTGAACACATCGTGACTAACTTTTGTGTCGTAGATCCTCAATCGATGGTTTGAGTCGGAGCCACTGATGGCAACACTGGCTACTGATGCTGTGATAGGAGCCATGACCAGTCCAAGTAATCCTGGTAGTGGGTGAGACACATTTCAGGACATCCTGTGGCACACAAACACTCATAACTACAAGTTTAACTGCATTGAATTAAACACCGACCTTGCCTTGAAGGTATGTGCTCTTGCACCATGTGATGGGGGAGTTGGAGAAGGAGAAGGGAGCATGGGGTTATGTTGAGGGAGGCATGGGAGGCGTGTCTAAGGCTATTGCTAGCTCTGCTCGATCCTATGGTGTCGACATTTTTACTGAGAAGGTAAGTTGATTTCGATGCAGTTTATTTTGTGAAAATTATATTCTAGCATCTGTATTTTGGTCTTTATGCATATACAACTTTTATCCTTGACAGGATGTAGGACAGATCCTGGTTGGTTCAGATGGTGCTGCCAAGGGAGTGGTGCTAAAGGATGGCACAGAGATCCACAGTAAAGTAGTTTTATCAAATGCTACCCCATATGTTACCTTCAAGAACCTCACGCCACAGGTAATATAGAGAAATAAGCGCCACATGTAACTATGGTAGCAGACAATATGATTTATTCTGGCTTCCTGTTTTCAACGTAGGCCGCCCTTTCTCCAGAGTTCATCAAAGCAGTAGATCAGATTGACTACACCTCACCTGTGACCAAGATCAATGGTAAATCACTTCTGTTTTTGTTATTCTAAGTGAGCTTGTGCACAGGATTCATTAACTGGTAGTTGTTGTGTTTTGACTGCTAACAATAAAGGAAGATATTATCAATCGTATCCAAAGGTGTTGGCTGTGTCAAAATAATATAACATGTTACCACTCTGAGGTAGAGGTACATTAGAGACCTTTTTTTTTAAAAGCAGCCTCGGCGCATGATAATGTTTATTGTCTGATAAGAAACATATTTTAAAAGAAGATGCCACTCCAGCTACTATCTTTGTCTTATCTCTGCATTGTTTTTTCCAGGTGTGTGTGTGTGTGTGTGTGTGTGTGTGTGTGTGTGTGTGTGTGTGTGTGTGTGTGTGTGTGTGTGTGTGTGTGTGTGTGTGTGTGTGTGTGTGTGTGTGTGTGTGTGTGTGTGTGTGTGTGTGTGTGTGTGCGTGCGTGTGTGTGCGCGTGTGTGTGTAATCACTAATTACACAATGTGAAAGCTGCACAGAAGTGGGGAGTTGTAAGGCAGACTTGGCAATAAGGCACAAGCAGATGTAGTGAATCAAGAGGGGTTAGTACTGTATATTATTATAGTGTAAGATTAGGTCACAGCCTAAGCGCTTGGTACTCTAAAGAGAAGTTTCTAAGTTTGGGTTGTTATAAAACTGTGTAAAGCACACACAACTAAGAAGATGTTTAGAGTTCTTCAGCTTCCTGTGTGGTGCTGTTTGTAGCTCCTGCTTGTTAATTACAGTGGAGCCTGAGCTGTAGGGCTTTAATATCAGGAAGTCTTTACTACCAACTACTGATCCTTTACAGTGCATTGCTTCTTAGTCGTAATGATAGTCTGCTCTGTTTTGTAGAATTTATTTGAACAGTCTTAGCTTTAAGGTGAACATATTTAACAGTGTTAGGCACAACATATTCTCTGTACTGAGATTTTCCCTAACTGTAATTCAAATATTTAGTAAGCTGAAACTTAAACTCACACCTTAGAGAAAAAGAAATTAACATAAAAATGACATAATATTGTAATGTTCTTTGCTGTGACTTGTGTTTTTTTACAGTGGCAGTGGACAAGCTACCAAACTTCCTAGCATCTCCCACTCCAGACGATAAACCTGGACCCCACCATCAGTGCTCCATTCATCTCAACTGTGAAAGCACGGAGCTACTGGAGACTGCATACAAAGAGGCCATGAATGGACGTCCCTCTGCAAGGTATATCTTCACACTCCAAGGGAAATTTGTCTTCATGTAAGATTCAACAATTTACATTCAGCAACCAAATCATCACGCTGGTTAGCTGACCATACATGCAAGAGATACTACTGGAGGCAAACATCACATGTGTATACTGCAGCGTAAAACTCCTTACAATGTATATGCCTTAAAACTATAATATTATGGGCCTTGTAGTAGATATTTCCTCAACATGACTCAACAACAAACGGGGTTAGGATGTTCACATATCCTTATCTCGCAGATAACACTTAGCCTTCAAAGAATAGGCTGTCCCCTCAACAGGCTCCAACAGTGTATCTTTAAAAACAAACTTATATCCTTACATTATTTTATCCTGAATTTTCATTAACAACTCACCCATACTGCACTGTCCACCATATTGTCACATTATGCCCCTCTGTTCCTGTGTAGACCCATGCTGGAGATGACCATCCCCTCTGTGTTGGATCCTACTCTGGCTCCCCCTGGCTGCCACGTGGTGTCACTGTTCACCCAATTCACCCCCTACTACATAGAGGGCAGGGAGTGGACTGACCAGGACAGAGAGGCCTATGCAGACACAGGTTTGAAACACAGAATGATCCAGGTGCTCTAGCTTGCTGTGCTTAAAGCTGATACATATATTTAAAATGATATCATATTAGCGTTTGAAAAGAAAATGTTTATTCCAAAATGAGACATCCACATTTTACTGCCATGACCTGTCCTTTTTAAATGATGAAATTCCAAGTGGATAAACAGTGTTTAAAGTTGAGTTAAATGTATACTGGTCAACCTGTTTCAATAATAAAGCCTTTGTCTGTCTTTTCAGCATTTGACTGGGTGGAGAAATACGCCCCTGGGTTTAAAAAGTCGGTGGTGGGCAGGGACATCCTGACCCCACCTGACCTGGAGAGGATCTTTGGACTCACTGGAGGGGTACATACACTGTACAATTTTAGAGCTGAGCAGCCTTTTGAATGTTGTTTCACAGTTGATTTGCTTGACACATTAAACAGTCCACTGTATGAGGAAGTCATTTGCATCCTCAGCACTGTTCTGGCATTCACTATCTGCTCAGGGACAGACCTGTTGTATAAGCAGTTAATGGTTACAGACAGATATACCTCAACCCATGCGTCAGAATCAAAGTTCACATCAGCTGTGAGAAGTCACATACAACTCACTGTTTATTGCAAACCACTTTGTGAGGCAGTCATTGAACAAATGGTAGGCTACTTTTCCCATAATAATGTTGTATATTATATCAAGAAACAAAAAAAAAGTAAACATTTTGGTATTGTCTTTACAGAATATCTTCCATGGATCAATGTCGCTGGACCAGCTCTACCTAGCACGACCTTTGCCCTGTCTCTCTGACCACCGCTCACCGATTAAAGGGCTGTATCTCTGCGGCAGTGGCTGTCATCCAGGTTTGCTTCCAATGCCTAAACCTCAGCTGGATATTGAATTGCAAATGCGGCTGTTTGTTGTGAATAGGGTAGTATAAGTGCAATAATTAACATGCTATGTTGTCTGGTGTTAGAAGAGCACTGTGAACCTTTGGATGAAATCATATCCTTACTGCTTATGATAAAGAAATGAAGTCACTTGATGATGTCAGGTTGCTGAGTAAACTGTTGTTGACTCTCTCACACAGAACGAGACTGACTAATTCTTGTACATTTTATATGTTTAATGTTTTTTTAGGTGGTGGTGTGATGGGTTCTCCTGGCTGGAACACAGCTCTCACTGTAATGGCTGACCTGAAACGCCAATGAAACACGCAACGGCATCAGTGTGTCGATCGCTCATCAGTGTTCAACCTCTATTTTGTGGAGTTCTATCAGATCAGCTGTCTCTCCAACATATTATGTTTGCAAGGATATCTAAAAAAGGAGAAAATGGAATGAGAGACTCACTAAATGATGCTTTCAGGCTCTTTATAGGATCTCCATGTCAAAAGTCTACCAGTCAATCACTCCTGATATGAAACAATAGTGCAATACTGCCTGCACTAAATTCTGTTGCTACAAACAAATGCATTTTAAAATAACTGACACTTGTCTTAATGACATTACCTGTTAATGTAATGATGGCAATGAATGGGACTGTATAAAACTTGTATGAGTCAATTCAAATGAATTCAAATGTTTCATTTTCTTTCAACTGTGCATAATGAATACTGGAATGTTTAATGTAATGTTGTCATGGTAAGAAAACACAGGTGTTACTAATAACAGGCTCTGGTCTATTCAAGTCTCCCAGAAAGAATCAGGATCCTGAAACTGAAGCAGCTAATAGGTCAAAAGTTTAGTACTAGACAGAAAACCTTTACTTTTATATGTATTTTACTGATAGGGTTAGTTCAAGGACCAATATAATTGTGCATGGGCTTGAAGCGTCATTGTTGACCTTGTTATAGTCTATACATTTATTATCATTTGACAATAAATTAACACATGGTCCACCTACTAGATTTCTACCAGAGCTTTTGACAAGAGATCTGACTGAAAAAAAAAAAAAAAAAAAATAGAAATCTAGTAAGTTTGTCTTGAATTAAGAATTTATTGTCAAACCCTATGTACAAAGAGTACTAAGTGGGCTGAGGTATTTTTTCAGCTTTGTGTGATATCTATATTCTTGCGTTTTGTATTACTTGTAATAAACATCCAATATCACAAGTAGTAGCCTGCATAATAGTAAACAAAAATTACTATTACTATTACAGTACTTTTCAAAATAAAGTTTTTAAGTGCTTTACATGGTTAAAACAGGTTCTAATAATTGCAGGACTGCAATGACATAAAATAGAGAACAAGGACATAAAAAAATAAGACATGTTGTAAATAAAACAATGTACATACATTTATAAAAAGCTTTTTTTAAAGATAAGATTAAGAAGTACATGATTATCATATTACGATAATAAACTATATCAATTTAATTAATATTTATTATTGTTTTTAATAATATAACTATTCTTAATTAACGATAAGAGGCATATATAAATACCAATCTATGTTGGTACTCACTCACTATATATGATAAGGTTTGAATGGTTTCATAATCGATAACGGTGTCCTGTGCCTTTAAGACGTCGCTCAGGGAGGATCCAGCGTCGGCGTTTGACGCTCAGGAAGTAGACTAAACCACCAAAGATTCCCGCAGATTCGATATCGATGATTGTCCCAATGTTACAAACGTGTCCACACTGACCTAAACATTTGTTTCAATACTTTTTTGTGGGATATTTGAGACGATAATGCTGGATGGTTGCACTCATGAAATTCACCAGAGATATATGCAGGCTGTTGGGACTCGGGAGCGGTAAGAAAAGTCCCACTTTTTCAAAACTTTCTAAACTCAACCACAAGTTAAACTGATCCCGTAAGCGATCACGAAGCGCGTGTGACAAGAAAACTATGGATACGATCTTACTTCGCGGCTTATTGTACCGTATATTTGCGATAGTATTTCGTAATTATCTTTGTCGTGAAGTTGTTGGTCAAACAATGAGAGTTCCCCTCTTTGCCAGTTACACCCTTGTCTGCACCACTTCCAAGTTTGCGCAGTCGGTGCCATAAAGTTGTTGCACATGTAATAACTGATCTAAAACACACTTTAACAGACTTTAACATTCACGACTCCAGGAATAAGATAAGTTACAAGTGTAAGTGTGCCTTGTATAGCAGGGTATGTCCGTAAAAGGCCCAAACTAATACAGATTACAAGCACATTCCCCGGTGCATGTTGGTATGATAACAATGCCTCAAATAGGTGGCAAAGCCCTGTAGCCCAGAACTTGCGCAGTGATACATTTAGAGTTGGCATAACGAGATGTGTCTTTAAATATGTCATGTGCTTACACTTTGTTCCTCTTCTCGGTTATCCATGTGTGTTTAGTTTCCTAGTATTGCAGACTGTAGAGCCGGTTCGTTTATTGACTTACTGTTAAAACCAAACCAGAGGCGGCTCAGGCTCAATGGATGTTAATGATGATATGATTATATATAATAGGTGTAATAAAGTGTGTATCTAAATCTGCGTCTTTAAATGTCACATTTCAGGATATTATTACACAGTAAAAGGCTAACTCCCATCAGAGAGCAGACTGCATATTTTGGTGTTTCATAGATGAAAAACTGTCCATGCCATGTCAGATTTGTAAAGGCTCAACTCCATCCACAATAGTTGTACCCTGCAGCCAGACACTTTATTGTACTAATTTACTATTATTATATATTGACTAATGATTCACTGGATGTTACTATTTCAAGGTGTGTCTTTAATCAGTTAACACAATCGGTTTAAACCACTGACACCTGATTTAGGAGATTGTTTCAATAATAAGCTTCTCTCTCCCTCTTTCTCTGTAATGCTGTGTAAAGAAACAAGTCAGTCTATCGGTCTATAATGATACTGTTATTTTACATTCCTGTGGTAAGAGCTCACCTTTCAACTCAACACTCATTTAAGCAGTCTCCTTGAAGGGGAGAAAACAGAGACTCTTTTGTTGCTTTTGCCCACTGATCTTGGATCATTTATTTGTTAGGAGGACATTCCATTAAAGTTAAGATTGAACAAAAAGCCAGATTCACCTAATGGGATAGAGCTTGTGCTTTAGCAGTGGTTGTTTCTTGACATTTGAGTAGTGAGCTAGACACGAACAGCTGAAATTCCTTCCACTTTCTATATATATTTGGAGACACTAACTTCTTGCGATGGTTGAACGGTAGACTCTTTACCAAATCCAATGAGACTGGGTTTGACAGATGCAAAAACAATGTGCTGGAATGTACATGGATGGATGGTTTAGGCAGTGACTTTTGTTGCATTTATCCGCTGCCTAAAATGTTGACCAGAGCCCCAGTAGCCTCTAGAATATAGAGACAGAATGAGGAAGTCTAGTAGCCGCTTGTCTTCTTTTCCCTTTTTCTTTACTTAAAGAGTGAAACAGTATTGAGCAGTAGGAAGGTTGCAAACACTCCCCTCAATGCCTCCCAAGTCACAACGTGAGTCAAAGACAAATTATGAATTGGTCACTGCTCTGGAAATCTTTGCTGAACAAATGGAAATCTGACACCACGTAGAATCCTGCATGGTCCAGTGATTTGCTTCCTTTTGTCTTTTAGTTTGTCTGCTGCCATTGGGCCTAAAGCAGCGCTAGGCTTCTGGTTTGATATGATCTATGACCCCCCAACACACACACACACACACACACACACACACACACACACACACACACACACACACACACACACACACACACACACACACACACACACACACACACACACACACACACACACACACACACACACACACACGCGCGCGCAGCAGTGGTTGTTGTTTTCTATGATTGTTTCTGAGAAAAGATACGGTGTTCTCAAACAGCAGCTGTGTGTTGAATGCTGGGCCTGTGGCAGTGGAAACGTTTGAGCAAACATGTCTCTCTTAAGACCCAAAAGAAATGACTTCAATCAATAACTGTGTGCATTTTTGTCTGATGTGGAGCTTTCCTGGCTCTTTTTCTAAGAAAGCATTAGATCATCTTTCTTGCCTCCACCTCATGTTATTTAGAGTTTTGCATGTTGTTGTTATTGCAGTGCTTGTTACTTGAATGTGAATGAGGAAGGAGGAATATTTGCATTTGCCATCTAGACGACCAATATTTCTTTCGGTTGACATGTTAGGACACTTACAAAGATCACGCCGCTTGTAGAAAGTGTAATTAGCTTCTAAAGAGCTGATGTGTTGTGATGTGTTTCCCAACAGGCCCCCCTGTGCAGCAGCAGGCGGAGCAGATGGATTGTGGTGCCGCAACCCCTGACCCAAGCGATGATACCATTTTGTCACAGGTAAACAAATGGTGTCAGACTGACACGCCATTGTCAGTGCTGCAAGGTGAAGGTGCAATGTTCAACTGTGTGCATTTGTTTAGGATGCATTAAATGGAGAGGAAGATCTGAGTGAGGAGGAGAAGGGCAGACTGAGGGCAGAGCGACGCAAAGCCAAGCGGAAGGTTAGCACACAAATCACGACACCGCTTAAAGATTAAAAGGTCCTTAAAGATCCTACTAGTTGCACTTGTAATAAGTAAAGTCTATTATGCTATGTGTGATGCGTGAAAGGCATTTTCTGATGTGTCGAGTACTGCATCTGTTTCAGCGCCGTCGAAAACGTAAGAAGCAGGAGCAGGTTAAGCAAAATGAGAGTGCTGAACGGGTAATAATCACATTATTCCTTCTAGGAATGCACTCTACATTTGCCTCTTACTGTGAATGACTTGATATTTATATGATCCTACACATTAGGATGAGGAAGACGAGGATGAGGGTGCAGAATCTGACCTGGATGAGAGTGAGTCAGATGCAGAAGTTGGTGCTGAAGAGGAGAAACAAGAAATGCAAAAAGAGGAGAAAAACGAGGCAAAGTCAGCTGCCTCACAGAAGTACGTTGCCACTCCAGTCATGGCTCCTTCGGGAATAAAAGAACATCAGAAGACACAAGGCAGATCCGCTGAAGAGGTAAGGGAACTATACTCGAGTATTATGCTCTGCTGCTATCATTTTTAGCCATCGGCTAAATCAAGCAAAACGCCGCTGTAGAAAATATCACCATTAATCGCCACATTCCTGGTTAAAGTCAATGAATCAGTTGGGGTAGTATGCGTTTGAGATAAAAGCCTGCATGCTTGTAGACCTGGATCGAACACCAATGTCTGACTTTCTGTGTCCCACAGGAGCCAGAGTGGGATGTGAGCAGTGCCTTCGTTGCTAATGCTGCTAGCCATATCAAACCCAAAGGATCAAGTCGCAAGTCCAAAGAAAACAAGGAGAACGAGGTCAGTTGCACTTATTGTACAGTAAGTCGCTTTGGACAAAAGCGTCAGCTAAATGAAATGTAATGTAAAAATGTATTGAATGAATGTAGATAATGTAAGATGAGAAGTTATAGCAAGAGCTCTCGTCATAACTGCACTATTGTTCTCGCTGCAGCAGTGTGTTCCTCCGGCTGTTCCAAAGTCTGATGTGTGGAAAAGTGGACTCTGACACACAAAAGCCTTTACAACAGTTGTTATTATGAGTGTAGGACGAAGCTTAGACCTGGGTCATTAGTGTCAATGTCTAGTTGTTAATATACACGTTAGATTACTTGTATATTAATGACAAAACTAAAACACTCTTCTAAACGCTGTTATCTTATATACATATATATTCTTTTGTTTTTAGTGTATAGTATTGATGCATATTTTATGCATCCATTCCAGTTGTTGAGAAAGTTCAGAACTTGATGGTAAAAGTACATTTTCACAGCTGTGAATATGAATTGACAAAAAATAATATTGAATATATTACAACAAATATATTTCAATAATATGTTTCTTACAGACAAATGGAACTGACACCATGACCAAGAAAAGTGCGTCGCTGACAGGTAACGAATGGTTTTTGCATTGCAGGGTTTATAATCAGCCTTTAGGTTATTCTTTGAAAAAGAGCCAAAGCCTTAAAGGGAAATTATTGATTACACATTTCCTTTGAGCAAGCATGTCGGCATGCTGCACTGACTCACCAGAGAATTATTTACAAGCATTTTTTCTTTCTAGCAGAAAAAGGCATAAAGCTGGTGCAGGAGGGGCAGTACGCACAAGCTGTCAGTATGTTTACAGAAGCCATCAAATGTGATCCAAAGGATTACAGGTACATCATCTGAGATCATGACTAGTTCATTACAAAAGGAGTATTTTAGATGTGTGACGTTTTTCTTTGGCATTCATTACATGCTGTAGGTTCTTTGGGAATCGTTCCTATTGCTATTACTGCTTGGAGCAGTACCCTCAGGCCCTGGCAGATGCTGAACGCTCCATTCAGATGGCCCCAGACTGGCCCAAGGGATACTTCCGCAAGGGCAGTGCTCTTATGGGCATGAAGGTGGGTAAATGCATGTAATTTAAATGAATATGTGCTGAATAGCTTCACACTTCTAGTGTGATAAGATTAACCTTTTAATAACTAATGTTTGTGTGCGTTGTAGCGGTACAGTGAGGCAGAGAAGGCCATGGAGCAGGTGCTGAAACTCGACAAAGACTGTGAGGAGGCTGTCAATGACCTCTTTAACTGCAAAGTGCTGCAGTTAATGGTAAATACACCCACACACAAAGTGGCAACGGTGTTTCCCGTAAGCTTGGTAACTGAACGAAAATAAGCACCGCTTCCTTTTAACTTTTCATTTTTTAGAAACGGCGTTTTGTTATTAAACTAGTTTCTGGTTATTAACTTTGCCCAATTCTTTCCTCAGGAGCTTGGTTTTGAAGAAATGCAAAGTGTTTTACTGCTGGAGAAATGTTCAACTGTGCAGGCTGTTCTGGCCTCTTGTTCTGATGCTGCCAGGGGTAAGGTCACATGTACATATTTTAAAAATAGGGCCTGCATTTTCTCTATGTAGCAATAGAGAGCAGTAATGTGAACAGTAATAGGCTATATGTTAAAATCCTACAGCCTTTTTTTCTTTTGATGAAGCTCTTTTCTTTTTTGACAGCTGGGAGCCAAGACCCGACAGTTGTGCAACCAGGGTAGGTGACCATTTGTTTGTCCAATCAAAGCCCCCGGGTCAGAAGGGTTAGTAGCCTCTCTTGTGGCTAAAATGGATTAATTTTACTCATTTGTCTTTATAAGTTGTCACACCTTTAGTGTTATCAAGAGGGGTTTCAACAAATGATGTATCTGAACTGTGATTGTATTGCTTTCAGCCACATGCTTTCTCTTTGTCTTTCCTTCAGAAGCCCTTGCCCATCTCTGTGGGTGGGAAATGTGACCACTGAGCTAACTGAGAAACAACTGTGGGACCTTTTTAAAATGTATGACCCTTATTTATATATACCCTTATTGTTTATATAAGCACAACATCCCATTTCTAAATCAATAATATTTAACATTGTGGTTATTGATTTGCCAATTTGTTTACTTTGCATTGTAAGGTACGGTGAGATCGAGAGTATTCGGGTTCTGCATGAGAGATTCTGTGCCTTTGTCAACTTCAAGAATGCAAACATGGCAGCTTGTGCCATGGAGAAACTAAATGTGAGGACTTGTTTGGTTTCGCTCTTTCAATATTGTGATTGTTTTTAAAGAACATTGTTAGGAACTTAGAGCTGTATGCTTCTTCTCAGGGTTTTTGTATTGAGAACACACGTTTAGTGGTACGCTACCCTGACCGCCGCACTCAGAGGATCCTACCCATCCCACTAAAAACCTGTCTCCCTGTCACACAGCAGGCAGGGGCAGCTGCTGGGTAAACAACTCTCTCACTAAAACCATACAATAGGACTGCAGTTCTAGTTGATTTTTATACTTAATGTGTTTTTGTCTCTATTTATGTCATCTGCCTCTGTGCCCAGACCTCGACGACGTGGCCCAGTGAACGAAGATGAGTGTTACTTCTGGAGAACCACCGGCTGTCATTTTGGGGACAAATGTCGCTACAAACACATTCCTGATCAGAAAGGCAAGGACAGGAAGCCCTGGCAGCCTTGAACTCAGTTTAGTCTCTGCCTCAGTAGTGTGCAGGAAACTGGGATGCACAGACTGAGCCTAAGGAGGCGGTACTTACTGAACCAGGTTCTCTGGGCTAAAAATATTTACTGTAGCAGACTGGACCAGAATAGTGAAAGGATCAGAGCCAGCATTCAGGCTCTAAGGCGGGTTAGTCACACATGTGCCACAAATGACTGGAATTATGAAGGTTTTTATTTCATCTCAAGACTGTTCTCGGCAATATTGCTCAATAGTACACCATTAACCAGAGGGGAGCAACACAATGACCTTGTGTAGTCTTTGCTTGGAATTAAAACCTTCACATTAGCAGCCCTTCATGGCACATGGCTATTCCAGTTTTAAGGGATGCAACCTAACCTCACAGGCATACAACATAAAGAGGAAGTGAAACTGCCTTGGTCGACTATGGGGGGGAAAAGTAATGGCTCTGTCATGTATAGCAGTAATGAAAGAACTCGGTATGGATTTTTCAGGCCGAGGTTCTTTGGTGATGATCCTGGGACCTTCCTGCCCTAGAATCACAAATCAGTGTTCCTCCCTATTTTTAAAGTACAGTAACTCGACCAATACTTTAATTTGCAGTTTGTAATGCTGATTTTTAACAGTTTAGGTTTATCCATGGTCCACAACAGTTCACATCGGTCTGCGGTTCAGTCTGGGGCTCCATTTCCCTCTTGTTGTTCCTGTACCAATATCAGCACATTGTAGGTCAGACCAAAGACTTATAAACAGAAGTAGCCTACTTGACATTTCAGTACCACCGCTATGCAGGTTCCTTTAGCCAATAAGCTACAGAGACCCAGAGAGATGCCCTTTACACTGTGCTAGGTTTCCTTAGTTAAGAGGACCATGTATGGGTAAATGGACATAAGAGCCCCACATTTGTCTTGAGGGATTTCAAATTGTATCTATTAATGCATAGATTAGGTGTATATTTCACTTTATCTATTGGCAACCCTTTTGTTGAAAGATTGAATACACACACTGAGCATGCCCGTTCAGATGTCGTGACATGTTATGGAGGACTCGTTGTCCTTCATAACCATACTTGTATGGCGTGGAAGAAGTAATAGTAACGCCTGACCACTTTATGCCTATGCAAAAGAAAAGTGCCGACTTGAGTGTCACGCGCACCTTCTTAATGTCTGTGACATGGCAATGTCATTGATAAAGTAGTTCATACTACAAGACAGTGCCCTTCAACAAATAATGTGTAGTCATGTGTAACCTGATCCACTCGCAGAACTTTTGAACAGTGTTTTTGACCTTAGGGCCTCCATTTCAGTATTTCAGTGAACCAAAGAATGCTTCATCTGATGCCACTGCAGTCAGTTCTTTCATAAGCTTCAACACTAGACAGTGCATTAAAAAGCCATTAGCATGTGTATCATCCGCTAGATAACAATTACTGCTACAACATCTGGTTTAAGTCAACACTACGTTCATTGGTAAACTATGCACAGCATAGTGAGAGTATTTATTTCCCTATTTATACAGAAGGTTTTTGTTTCCATTTCTTTTTTTACAACAGAACTTGGGAGCTGAATACAGCTTTTCATTTACTAGCCTTTTAATATTTCTATAAGTCAGCGCTTGCGTTTCATTCTGGCTTTAAGAAGCAAGCATTATTAAGAACCATTTTGGGCCAACGTGGTCACATGCTGGCTGCACTTCTGCTTTTCTTATTAAAACCTGTGAAAAAGGAATTGGACAACAAACCTTAAGACTGCACTTGTTGATTTAACAAACTTGCTTGTTTCTTTTGTGACTGGTGCTGTTAACTATGGTTGTGCAGTGCATTTATTTTGCAGATTAATAAAATGCATTGGATGTTACCATAGCATATTTTGATTTCATCTTATGGATATTTCAAAATTGGACAAAAGATTTCCCTGCGTTTTAATTTGCTATTTGGTATTATTTTAGTCTTTTTACCTTGTTTCAAACTATTTCAGGAAAAATGCATTTTTAATTATGATGTACACATTGATAACCAGAGCACTGCAATCCTGTTAATCTTCCAAATATTTTGTATTATCGTTACTGCACTGCAAAAAAAGAGTCTTTTATATTTAATAAATGTATTTGAACCACCTATTTCTGAGTCTCTACATGATTAATGGTACAAACTGGGAAATAAATGTCTGAGCTATGCAGTTATTCTACTAATGTGTCATAAACTTGAACTTTCTGGCAGTGGTGTCTGGTTTCCTGCCTTCCACAAGGCGGCAGTGTTGTACATGAAAGGTTTGAATTGAAATATGTCACCAATTTAACCAGCCTATGCAATGCATACACATTCATCTTTTTTCATCTCCAGGAACCAAGATGTTTCTCTAAGTCATTCCTGTTTAAAACCCTGAAGTCGTAAATCAAAGCGGACCAGGCTGGTGTGGGGGGAATATGGTAACCCTGTCATCACTAGTTAACCAGCACGAAAGATGCATTAGGGAATCTGTAACCACCACGACCAGTGAGAGATGGAGACATGACTGAGAATGTGTGGGAACAGTAACCACAGATGACATTTTGAATAGAGAGTAACTAAAGCTTTATGCCACCTGCAAATGCATGTGTAGTCCATGCAAGTGTGCAAAATTAAAGGGGCACTCCACATATCTACACATTTGGTTTACTCAAAATGAGTTCTACACAGCCTGTGAAAACATACATGTATAATGCCTTCCAAAGTTTCTTGACTTTGATTTTGGCCTTTTTCTATTTTATTTACTTCCCCGACTATGGGAAAGTGCAAAACTAAGTTGATGGAGTACTCTTATAAAATGTCCTTTTCAAAAAAGAAAGGGGGGGGGGGGAAAAATTATATACCATTATATGTGATATTTAAGTGGGTGTGTGAAGGTATACACTGCTAACACTCTTACATTTTAAAAATAGACCCAATTTAATTCGCAGCCAAGTTTTAGCGCGCCTTGGGTTTAAGGCAAAGATGGCCTTTGATGCTATATCTAACGAATCTATGCAGAATGCAGCAGCCCGACTGGTCTTTAACCTACACAAGTTCTCCTACACTACACCGCTCCTCCGCTCTCTTCACTGGTTACCAGTGGCTGCAAGAATCTGCTTCAAATGCAAATAAAACCCGACTTTTTGCTATCCTTGCTCAAAAATGGTAGAACGAGCTCCCCATTGATATCAGGTCAGCAGAAAGTCTTCCCCCTTTCTGTCGCAGACTGAAAACCCACCTGTTTCAACAGCACCATGGCACCATGGCCAATACAATTGGTTCACTTATTTGAAGCTATTGTACTGCACTTAAAATTATTTCACCTTTTTGAAGCTAATGTCTTGCAAGATTCTTGCTGTTCGGAGTTGTATCCTCATGATTGTAAGTCACTTTGGACAAATGTGTCAGCTAAAAGAAATGTAATGTAATATAATGAGATCAACCTCTATATACAGCGTTCTGCATTCTCAGCCCTATAACCTGTGCAGCATATCCTCTACAGTATGTGCCTACATGCTCCAAGTAAAACCATTATGAAATCCCAGAGAAACAGCAGTGGGGGTGAGCATGAGGAGGTGCTGTCCTTTGAAAAGGCACTTGTTTATTGTTGGAGAGCATGTATTTATTTCATGCCTCCACAGATTGTGGGTAAGGGCAGAGCCGGCTCGGTCGGTGTAATTAGAGAGGTGGAGAGCGAGAGAGATCGAGAGAGAGAGCGTTCTGCCATAGAGAGCTTCTTCGCTCAGATACTCTTAGCCCTGTGAGCCCTCCGTGAGCCCTGTAATGCACTCTCACTAGCACACACACTCACTCACACACACACACACACACACACACACACACACACACACACACACACACACACACACACACACACACAGAGCTGTTACGTATTGGCACAGAGGAAGGGACACCTGTCTAGTCTAGTTTAATTAGTCTGATATACAACAGTGCATCGCAAGTTAAAATGGAAGAATGTCACACACATCAATGATAGTTATATTTTTAACCTTAGCACCCTCCTTTCCTTTTACTTTTTTTTTGTCTGTCGGCCTTGGAGATCCCTCTGATTTGGCCCAGCTAATAGGGGGTCTGCTCTTCCTGTTCGGGTTTACCATTTAGGGAGGGACCACCATCCTGCCACCCAGTCACACCATCACTAGCACACACAAATATTTCAATTACAGCTTCAAAGTTTACACGTGTGAACACAAATACACATATATGTAACATGTGATTTTTTTCACCCCGTTAGAGCTCTGCATACAAGTGTTTTTACGGTCTTGGTTGATGTTTCGGTTCCTACCTCCCCTGTCATGATTGTAATTCTTCATGTCTATGAATACACTTTGCTGCCTCAAAAAGGTGCTGAGGTTTACTTGAAAACTGGAATACAGTTTATCAACACAACACCCAAAGGCCAAAATATTCCATGTAGCTAAATGTGTCCAAAACTTTCCAGAAATGACTGATGAATAAATAAACAAGTTTCAAACATGTAGAAAGGTCTTAGAAATCTGATGGAAAACCTAAATCGGATCAGGACTGAGCACTGAAGTGACCCCGGCTAGAAAGCAATAAACAGGACTTTTTTATCTTGATCTACACTGATGACTCAAACTTTTATGCTTTCTATACCGTGATGATAGGCTAGACTATAGTAACATACTCCTGGGCAGGGGTGGTATGGCATATTCTCATCAGTCACGAGCACCATGGCCACGGTGAGGCTGGGCCTATTTTAGAGTTGGTGGTTTGCGGCCATCTCAACAAGGAAATATCTACCCTGTGGTATAGGGAGCTTCTTTAAGACACTTGGAGCTTGATGTTTGAAACTATTCTGGAACCAGAGTTCTTCCTGTCGGTTACATTTACACACGTTCAACCTAAGGTTTTGTAACACTGTGCGTGTGCAGTTGTGTAAAGCATCTTCAGCCTATCAGAGAAAAGAGGTGTACATTTTCTTTTTGGATTATGAAAATGAGTTTCACGCCAATTTCTGCAAAGCCAATCCATCCTGAAACAGATGAGTCTTGTTGGGACTAATTTCTGAAACATTCACTGCCAGATTCATTTATGTGTTATAAACAACTAACCTGCGTTTAATCTCACAGCTAATTCAGCAGTGCCTTAAAGTATTCACCTACAATTATACAAATGCAAAGAAACAGAAAAAGTTAAAGAGACAAACCCTCCATCAGTGGAGGTAATCCACTACATTGATATTTTTAGATTTCATAGGAAAAAGTGTTGAAGCATTATGCAGACAATTAGGTTGCAATTTAATAAACTAGCTTTACATCTTAGCATTTTAATTACGTTAACACTTCTATATGAGAGAAAAACACCTAGAGGGAAAAAAGAGCACAGGAGGAGGGAGGGAGGCAGGGAGGGATATAGGGAGAAGGAGGGCAGAAGGGAGGATTGACTAAGGAGAGCATTTAGTAGACACACTCCTTCACTCAGTCACTCTCCCCTAGCAAGTGACGTCCACCACTGCAAACATTTGCTGCCTGCCAGGTGAGTGAACTTTCACCTTACCTCCTTTTACATTTTTTCTTGGTAAAGAATATTTATTTTCACTTGATTCAACAGTGATTGTTTTATTCATTGTTTTATAATTATTTTTAATAGATTGCCTATGCATCTGAGAGCAAGTGTAACAGGTGTAACAGTGTTGAGATGCTTTATTCCTTTTCTGGATTCTTTACTTTAAATAGATTAATTTTACAAATCAGTTAACTATAAAACTGCCAACGTTTAAACATTAGGAAGAAAATATTTGTTGTTCTAAATTGTGTTCTTACTATGCATTAAGCAGTAACAAGTGCTATACAGCACAGTATAAGGATTTAGGATTTTATTCACTATGATTTACTGAGGTCATGCCTGCAAAGTCTGTTTGTTTGTTGTTGGTTTGTTCCTTTGTAATTTTATCGTCACAGTAGACAAGCAGATTTTCTGTACTTTGTGCTCAGTGTTGTTCTGTGGCATGCAGTGATTTAATGTTTCAGTGTGTCTGTCTCCACCACTGCCTTCTTGTTTGGCTGTGACACTTGTTAACCTCCAGTTAAAACCTGTCTCGTGTTTTTTTCTGTCTGGTTAGTATGCCTTGGGGGATGTTTATTCACGTGAATTGCATTACAAAAGTGTGTTGGTGTATCTCTAATTATATGCCTATGTTTGACATGAGTGAAAAGCAGGCCTTTTCATTTTGTGTTTTGGCTTGCATTGCATCACTAGGAAATTGATGCTGCACCAGTGAGTTAAATCCAATGTGCGACAGCAAAGTCTAGTTGTATCTCTCTGACTGTGAACAGATAAATCACACAATTCATATCTTGCCTGTATTCTGCCATTGCATCTACAGAGTCTATGGTAGACTACCTGAATTATTTTGTCCAGAGGATGTCACCGTTGGTCCATTTAATAACCAGGCCTCTCGGGTCCCTACAGGCTGGCTGTTTGACTTGTGTTGAAGGGAATTACTCGATGCACAGTAGTTTCTAAAAGTGATGATATATGTGTGTCATTACAGGGAAATTAACCTGTAGCTTTATTAAACTGGCTGCTTAATTGACATGCCAGTTAAATGACTCCACTGGTCAATTTAACATATGGTTAAATTAATAAAATAACTTTAAACATCGTCTAATTAAACGTAAAAAGTAGAACAAATTAAATCATGCAGTGTTTCGTCTTTTACTGCAGACCCCCTCAGTCACGATGACCCGCACCCTCTGCTTGAGCTTCTTCCTCTTGCTGCTGTTCCTCTCCTGTCCCGCTCGTGCTGAACCTCTGCGGAGCACGTCCAATCAGCGCAGGGCGCCTCGCGCACCGGCTGCCAAGGTGCGTTTGGCGGGCAACTATGCGCGAGAACCGAACGAAGGGCGCGTGGAGGTGCTGCACAACAACACCTGGGGAACCGTCTGCGATGATGAAGTGGACATCAAGCTGGCCAACGTGGTGTGCCGAGAGCTGGGTTTCCAGAGCGGTGTAACGTGGGCACACAGCGCACAGTATGGAGAAGGAGCAGGTGAGAGCACTTCCTTTAGCAAATTACAAAAATGAAGCCAATTTTGGTGACACATTTGTACCGAAAAAAAAGAGGTAAAATGTCACCATTTTCTCGTAGGCCAAAGCCATGACGTGTGATTGTTAAAACAAGCTATGATAGGCATTTCATATGATAGCAGGGAAACAACAGGTGTAATTAATAATATTAATAATATTAATAATGGCTGCATAGCTTCAGAGCCCTGCCACTGAGCATGCCTGCTCACTGACGGCTTACTGACACACTTAATTGGAGCAAAGCCATCTTTTGTGGTATTAATTACACCTGTGCTATTCCTGCCAGAACAAGTCAAAATGTCAGCTCTATAAAGGCCCATTAGATTATCATCATCATTTATTAGATTTAAGATGTCTTAGACTCAATGGCAGCCGGCCATATTGGACCGGTTTATTGTAACCTGTCTCCTGTGTGCTTCCCCCACAACACACTAAATGCATGGCTTCAGGAACAAACCACCAATTAAGACATCCAAAATAACTAACATCATAAAGTGACAAAGATAACTTGTTGTGGGATTGGAGTCTAGATCTCGTTAAGGTCGCCTGGCAGGCTGGCACAGCAAATATATAGGCCAAAAAAGGGCATTTGTTTTAGAATAATAACAGCATTCGCTTGCCAGAGTTGGGCAACACTTGCTGTGGTTTATGGACATTCTTTACTGCTGCTTTTAAATCCAAATTAAAGAGAAGGTTGAGTAGATTCAAGGAGCAGGATCTACATCAACCTGCCTTGTAAAATACTGTGTATCTACCGCTAAACACGGCACTAAGGTGCAACCCTAAATCAGCGTGCCAGTAAAAGTCAAGTGTTAGATGTTTAGGAACTGATTTGGGCCCTTGTGTATATGCAATGCGCAGTTTGTCTATTGAACAATCAATAAAAATCACAATGAATGAAGTAATGAATTTTTTATCCTTTCACAAGGCCCAATATGGATGGATAATGTGCGCTGTGACGGCTCAGAGAAGTCCTTGAAGGACTGCAAACACAACGGTTGGGGTGTGAATGACTGTAAACACAGTGAAGACTTGGGGGTGGTGTGCAACACTGAGCGCAGTCTGGCTCAGACAGCCAGTAGAGGCCACACCACCGTCACCAGGACTAATGGCAGCCCCGCACCTCAGTATCAGGGTCTTGTGGCCACCCGCAGGCATCCAGGATATGGCTATTATGGAAACGGACATCAACCTGAGATCCCCAGGTTCCAAAGACACCACCCGGTACAGCAGTTTACTTCTGATACATTTCTATGTTATTCTTAGAAAGGTGTGTAACAGTAGATGTTCATCTCACCCAAGGGTCACAGTAAGGTGCAAATCGAGGAGGTCCGTCTACGTCCCATCCTCATGGCTACCAAGAGGAAGAGCCTGATCGCAGAGGGTGTGGTGGAAGTGAAGCATGCTGGGAGATGGAGGCAGGTTTGTGACCTGGGTTGGAATCTCAACAGCAGCCAAGTTGTGTGTGGGATGCTTGGCTTTCCAGAGGCTACTCAGCACAATGTCAAAACATACAAGTGAGTATGAATCTTTCCTGCTAGCAACTGAGAGCAACACATTTCACCTTTATGAACTCAAGTCATGACATTGCAATACACTGGGCTGTTGACTGTAGTTCAGAAGGGCAACATGCCATTCATATCATTGTGAAGTGAATAAAAACTCATCTTGAAGAATAAAACAACAACAGTGACATCCTGTTTAGAGCCACTTTGAGTAAAGGCCTTTTGTTGGGCTTATCTTCCTTCCACAGCCACTTCTGCCCTGTGTCCCCCTTTACTCCTCCCTCCGTTCCTCAGCTTCAGGATGATGATAAAGGAATCCCTGTCCCCTCACTACTGCGCTTTCTCTGCACTTCTCTCTAGGCAAATCACCTATGCCCACCTCATTGCCTCTCTCTCCCTCTCTCTCTGATGCTATCTTCGGCTTGCAGCTCTTAGACAAACAGCCTCACTTTAACTTTTAGATTCCCATGCTGAGGTGCAATATCACTGCTGATTGTGCTTTAACTGTATCATCAATACCATGTGTGGGACAGGGGTGGCTATTGGAGAGCGGGATGAGGGTCTCTGTGAGGCGACTCGTCTTATTGGCAGGGCAGCCTCTGCAGCTTGAGTCAGCCATGCATCTCTTCACTTTTATATCCCACTTCAACAGCGTGTATAACAGGCTGAAAGTGTGTGTGTTAATGCATGTGTACTAAGGCTGGGTGTCATTTGAAATAGTTTTGATACTGTTGCCAAAACAACACTTAAGTCTACTTCTTTCAGTACATTACTTCAGGGAACATAGAAATGTGTTCAATGTGTCTTTGGCAAAATAAGCCAAACTTCTCAAATCAATTTTAATTTGGTCTTGAGATAAAGTAACCAATGGAGAACGTTCTTATATAAAGCATACTCTAAAATAAGGAAAATATGATTAGAATAATTAAACAACAATGACAAAGCATTCAATCCTCGGTTCTTCTTCTCCAATACTCAGGGCTACAGACACATTTCATTCCCTACTTGCTTTCTTGCCAAAGGTTAAATGAGTGAATGCATAGCTGGTGCCAGAAGCCATTACCAGCTTAACCCAGCATAAAGACTGGAAAGAGTAGGAAATAGCTTGAGTGGCTCTGTCCAAATGTAACAAAATCCACCTACCAAAACATATAAAGCTCCCAAATGTATATGTCATATTTTGGTTGTTTAATCCGTTAAAAAGCGCAACATTTTAGAGGGGTTTTGTCAGATTGTTTTTAACCTTTGAATGGAGCCATGGTAGCCGTTTCCTCCTGTTTCCAGTATTTATGCTAACCTACGCTAACCGACTGCTGGTTTCAGCTACATATTTAGATATGAGAGTGGTTTCAATCTTCTGAAACTCTCGACAAGAAAGCAAATTTCCTAAAATGTCAATCTTTAAAGTATTGGGGTTTGATACCCAGCTCCAGCATGTACATGTGCATACTCTCATGGAAACATTGTTCCAATGAGACATGTAGTTAAATGCATTATATGTAGGTGTCTCCTTTTGGCCCTTTGACACTGGTCTACATTTTCTCTCCTGCTGAAAAAAACATTGACAGTGGTTTTTGCAAAGGTTCTGCTTTAAACCACAGGAGGACCACACATTAGAAGAGAATTACACCATTGCTATTATAAGAATGAATAATGTGTGACCATCAGTGGAAGGGGGACCCAGTTGGATCTAGTTCCTGGAAAGCTGCCGGCTCTACGTGATTCACAGTTTAGCTATTCCTTCCCTGTCTTGGCCGGGCTTATACTGACTCAACTGGTGACATACCAGTTTTATTGACTATTCTAACTTTTTATTGACTTTACAAACATCCCTATTGGAGCACACACTCACTGAAAGTGTTTCTGCATTGCCCTTGAATTAAGCTATGTCCGCTGAACTCTGTTATTGGGAACACAGTGACACTATAACTGGATTCTTTTGTTGGAGAAGGACATCATCACTCATATCTTCAGTAATAAAAAGTCCTGAGCTGTCATCAAACAGCCTGGTCTGACTCTCAGACTATTAGAGCACTGCTTCCCCGCATTGCAGGTGATATGCTTTTTATCGCAGTACAAATTTGCCACTTAATGCAAAGCATGGAGATGAGAAGTACAAGTAGGAGTTGAGTGAGCAAATAGATGGGTATATTTGTATGGCTGCCACATAAGAGATTTGGCTGCTGACCAAGAAGAGAGATATGACAGAGGAGGACGGGGCTGCTGTAGCTTGAAGGACTTGGACTGAAGCCTGTTGGGAATCTGCTTAGTGTCTGTGTCAGGGTGTTGTTTTTAAATCTCCCTCTGAGGTCAAGGAAAATAAACTTAAACAATAGCACTCCATGAGCTCTTTTAGGCTTTGACCTAAGCTACAACAAAGTGGATAATACTGCTTATCAAACATATCTGCTTCTAAATCTACCGTAAAAAGTTTGGGTGGGCGTATTCCCATTATGTTGAATTCTTTTATTGTGTGTAAATTATAAGGCTCTAGCATGGATGTGGTTGTGACTTGATGCATGTTGGTCGGCCTGTCCTGGGTATGACCTGGTGTTTTCCTGTAGCCTCAGCTGCTATACTGGTCTGAACCACCATGATGTGTTTGTTTCCAAATCTGTACCGGTTTTCTATCTCTGCAGATGCATATTTGTTCTTTCTCAATACATGTTTTTGACTTCAAACTAGTTCAAGGTGTACACATGCTTCAAAGTCTTAGCTGCCAGTGATACTTTATTTTTGTGATGGTGATATACACAAGTTGTTTTGCAGTATTTGGTGTTCAGGATGAAACCTTATCTTTGTTATTGTATTGGGATGTTTATATACAACCAACAGTTACAACCAGAATACTTGAAATATAGGTAATGCTGTCTCAGCCTTTACTTTTAGGTAATTGTAAGGATTGCACTGTGACTGAAATTGCCACTGTAATCATAATTACTGTACTGTGAGCAGAGTCACCCAAGAAACAATTGGGTGCTAGACAATATGATGTTCAGTTTTCATGTAACATCTTGCTGGTAGAATTTAGGATTGTATTGCATGGTTTGACCAAATTTAGCCATTGACACTCCCCCGTTTCTCCACCTTGTTCCAAGTCTCTCAGTCCATTTTGAGAAACCCCGGACCATGACATGTCTCTCGGCTCCCTGTGTCTCTTGGATGAGACTCTGAAGATGCTGTAATTACAGGTTGGTCAGGACCAAGGCTCTCCGGGGTTTCTGCTGAGAGTGAAAAAAAACACCCCCAATTATAGCTGTGTGTGTGAGAGAGAGTAAGACATAGTTGGCGAATGAGGAGGAAAAGAGTAACAAGAGAAAGAGGAGATTGAGAGAAAGTACAGGAGCAGCAGTCAGACGAGCCAGCTTTTCGCTTGCTCGTGTGAAATATGTCCAATTACAGCTGCAGTTTGCAGCACGGCCCGCTGTGTCAGCAGCTGTCTGTCTTCCTCTGTCACCGTAGTGATTTGGGGACTTAACCGGCATTTTATTTTTAATTATGTTTCAGCTGAAATTTTCTTGATGAGGGTATCATTTTCAGGCTTTTTTGTGACATTTTGAGTGACCAAGTCTGGCTTTCTTGTCTGATGTTTGTGTGATCTTCCTCATTGACCTTCCCTCTAATTTATTTTACCATCTTTTAATTTCTGTATGCCGGTGGTTATTTTTGTGATCAGGAACAGACTGGAAGCCGGCTTTCAAAACTGAGTTGAAGCAGAGTGATTTTTATCAGCTCACTCCGGTCTGCATGAAAATATTTAACAACTATTTGACATGCAAGATCCTGCTCAAAGATACCTGAAGTAGAATTAAATCTTCTAAAGTATTTTATTTTGGCAACAGTGTGCTCTGTAAATGAAAATATATGTTTCATCTTGGCCTTCTTTTTAATTTTTCTTTAGATGAGCGTTACTTCCACTGTCAAGAAAGCTTCTTGATGTGTACTGCAAACAATATGTTCAAGTGTCCTGAATAAGCATCTTGTAAACTAACGTTTAATAGTTATATATTTTAGTAAATATAGTATTCTTAATACTCCTAGTATAGGGTATAAAAGGGTCAACGCTTTTGCCAATTTTAACTTTACTAAATGGTAAGATATAAGGAGAACATTTCCCAAGTACCTAAAAGGTACTTGGTGCATGAAGATACTATTTACAAGAATAGCTCAAACAGTTCCCCCTAAATTATTAAAATGCAAACGGCATTTTTGAAATCTGATTGACTTTTGTATTTTTAAAGATGGAACTAGAAATAAAGCCGGTGAGCAGTGTGAGGGTGATGAAACCCAAACAGCAGTTAAATGCTTGTCTTTTAACAGCCGGGTGGGACTCCCTATCATTAGCCTCTGTTCTCTTGGCTCCACAACAAATGCTGGAAACACAGTTTGCATTCTTCAGCAGGGCCGATGAATGCTATGGAGGTGGAAAACACTGTTTCTTACATCGGCCACAGCATGTAGAGAAATTATTATCATTACATGTATTTGTATAGAATTTGTTTATAACTAAGAGAAATACCTCATTGTTAATTATTTGATTTCACATATTTAAAAAAGTGACATTGCATTTTATCTCCCTTGTTTGAAGTTCAGCATTAACAAACGGTGCTGTAATTCAGTCAAATGAAAGACCTGAAGGTATCATTTATAGCCTGTGTAGTAGTCCTGCTGGTTTCTGAAGAGGGAAAATGGTTAGCTGATTGGTCTGTGGTGAGGTCACAAACAAGTCACAGACATGTTTGCCTCATGGGAAAATGTGTGTGTATGTGTGTGTGCATGTTCCTCACTGTCTATCTCCCATGACATGTTACTGCAGAGCCACATGGTAGACACATTTAAGATATTTTATTAGTGTAATTCAAGACACTGTAAAGAACAAGTGTTAAATTCTATACAATGTGTCGTAATTCAGAGCAGGTCTCGTGACCTCACATACGGCTTTAAAAATAGCATCTATAATTTGCAAAACACCTCTATTTGCTAAATGATTGCTGAAATAAAAGTCTGCACATTTTAAAAGTATTTTTCCCTACCCAATGCTAATATTTTTGATGAGCGGTCTCTTCTGGCCCATTGACTACTTCAATGCATCAGGAAACGGGTTGTTATGTGATTTTGGAAAGTGTTCAGTCAGCAGTCCATGACTTCACACACAACCTACATCTACATAACACCATGAAAAATGCAATGCTTCTCTTTATTCCAACATCCTCAGTTTGTTTTTTAAGGTTTTTTTGCTTTACCTTTATGGGAATGCCTTCATGTCAGAAATTCAAATATTTATCTAACTGTGCGTCCATACAAATATTCCTCAGACATGCTTATTTCTTTAAAGAGGAATGCCTCTAAAACCAGCATTAGAGTATTTTTTAATGAAGTTATTTTAATGTGTCAGTAGCCACAAAAAAACCTAAACTATTTAGCCTCCCACACTTGTGATGCCATACTAATATACAGCTCTACAACTTGAAAAGTTGCGCATGCTTCGCAATGCAAGGTATTTTAATGGAGACTACACCTCACCAGCTCATTTTGATGAATGCCTGTTGTATTCACCTTTTTGGAGAAACAGTATAGGCTACATATTCAGCACAGTGGGTGCACAATATGGCGGCTGTGGCTCAGGAGGTAAAGTGGTTTGTCCACCGATCACTTGCGAGTGAATCCCAAATTTGTTCCCGATGGTCAGGTCACCTTATAAGATATATGCCGCCATTTACAACATACTGTAGATAACAATGTTAGTCTCTGAATTAACTAATGCATTATGAACATGAACTTTTTAGCCAATGGCGCCATCAAAAATACAGTATCTGTGATGTACCAATATTGGCCAATGATGGGCCTTTTATAATATCAGTCAGGCTGTAGCGTGAGTCAAGCTGAGTGTTTTGATGTAATTGATGTGAATGTCAGTGATGGTGGATGCACTTTGCAGTGGTTTGAGGATGTCCTGGCATGGTCTGTGTGGCATGTCTGCTCTTCGTGTCTGCCAAGAGAACAGAAGGCTTTCCTGTACAACGCTCACCCGAGTCAGCCAGCGTACTTGGTGCATAAATCTCTATTTGATTCTGGCATTTCTCGGACATGCAGCACCCTGCCAGAGTTTTTGTTTGTATATCGTGCTTGGTCAAACCCTGTTTTCCCAGAAATGTTGTAGATCACTGATGTTGAATGTAATGATTGTTTGGACTACGTGTGGCTTTGGAGGTTAACGACAAAGTTAAAAATATCTTGTGTTTTCAAAAAAATCCTTTTATAGTTCTTACATCCTGTAGTTATACACACATCGCTGTTATAATGCAACAAGGAATGTTAAAGTTTTATATTCAGCATCACATTCCAGTTGAACACTTATCCATATGTTGGTGACAGGAAGCACTGTTGCCTTATAGCTCAGGAACATATGATACACTGGCCACTTCCTCTAAACATAAACACAGTAAATAGCAAGCAGCCCACAGTCCAGATGGAAATATGTTACGAAACCTATAAATCAAGACAAAGACATGGGAAGTGAACTGAAAGAGAACAATAACATTGCATTCTTCCTTGAACTATAGCAGTCATCTTCATCAATATATATATATAACTTTACACTCACCACAAAGCCACATGTATTGCTCATTCTGGTTTTATATACAGAAGATATATATGGAGCTGTATGATTCATTCTTTTGATAAGGTCACTGTCACTATTTTAAGTCATCACCAATACCCCAGAAAGACTACTTTTCTGGTAATAAGCAAGTTGGTGTGTATGTGTTTGTGCAGCTACTCACTGTGGCAGAAATCCCTCCTGTGTGGCCAGGTTACATATAAAACAAACAGCAGATGCTACAGTATATCTTACAGTCACTACCTCTTTGCATGAGAAAATGATGACCCAGGTCACCTCACAGGCTTGTGTGTGTGTGTGTGTGTGTGTGTGTGTTTGCGTGTGTGTGTGTGTGTGTGTGTGTGTGTGTGTGTGTGTGTGTGTGTGTGTGTGTGTGTGTGTGTGTGTGTTGGTAACCTCAGTCAATATACAGACCTTATAAAACTAACATCTGTTCTTTGTTTCTTTGCAGGAAAATATGGGACACCAAGGTTGCAGATCCTTCAACAAGGTAATAAAAAGACAACAATTTCTCATGGTTCTTAGCTATATTTGATCTCACTCACTGTATAACTGTGAGATACTGGCAGACCTAACGAGTTGAACTTAAAGGCCCTGAAAACCGATTTTTCTCAATCAGCGTCTTACTATGATTGATGGGGTGCTACATGAACACACCATTTTAGAGTTGTGACTGTGGTGAAAGTTTCCAATCAAATCTGTTCCAACCAAACCCGCACAGTCCTAATGAAGCAGATTCGTTTTAGTATCTTTTGAGGGTCAAACCCTTAATAACAATATTTAAGGATGTTTTTTTCTGAACTTTAACTTTGATTATTGCTAATTAAGTTGTGAATATTTAATATTATTGAAATACTAAAGATTTATTACAAGTTGTCAGGGGCTTTAAAACATTTTTCCAGACATGTTCTCTTCTTTCTAGATTGAGCATCATGTCAAAGAAGAAGGGATTCTGGGTGGAAAAGGTTCACTGTCTGGGCAATGAGAACAGCCTGTCAGAGTGCCTTGGTCAGCTGTCAATCGCCCGTAGTCCCACTCCTTGTAAAAATGGGAGACATGCAGTGGTCAAGTGTGTGCCAGGACCTCAGTTTGCTCGCATCTCCTCAGGAAGACCCCAGGCCCCCTATCCAGTTGTGGTAAGATTAATACATTTACACCTACACTTCAATCCTACAGTGTCTTTATGAACTGCAGCTAAACTGAGTTATATTCCCTTTGCTGCCCATTACAGCCTGTGCGTCTGAAGGCTGGCCCCAGGCTTGGCGAGGGTCGTGTGGAGGTGCTCCGAGACGGAAAATGGGGGACCATCGTGGACCACATGTGGGACAGACCTGCAGCCAGTGTGGTGTGCAGAGAACTAGGCTTTGGTAGTGCTAAGGATGCCCTGAATGGAGCCTTTATGGGTCAAGGTGAGAGAGAGAACTGCTGTTGCTCAGAAAAGGCTTTTACGTAGCCTGGAAGTTTAAGAGTTCTTTTCAGTCTGCAATTTGGGTGTTTGAATGTGTTTATCATTCGTCATGGTATTCTAGAGATGACGGGGAGACTTTTCCAGTCTTTTGCTTATCTTAGCCACCGCACCCGTCTGCCCTGAGTGATCAGATAATGCATGGGCATGTGTGTTTGTCTGTCTGTCTGAGTCTGTATGTTACCTTGTGAAGCTGCAAATGTGTTGATTGCAGTATCTCCAGCTGTGATTAAACAAGTTCTGTGCCAGCGCTACCAGCTGCTCACACACACACACACACACACACACACACACACACACACACACACACACACACACACACACACACAAACACACACACACACACACACACACATAAAATGTCATACTATAAGCCTTGGATGTTTACGTTGGCTTTTGGTAACTGAAGCCACAGACATAATCTTGCTAGCTTCAAGCAAGCTTTTCATTCACTCACTGAGTGCTGTGGTCTTTTTCCTTCGATTTCAATTTTACGGCTTTGGTGATGCACAGATTCAGTCACTATCCAGCTGCGCTAGTGGTGTCCCCACCCTTACGAGATGTGAGAACAGCTTCCCCATGCCTCAGTCTAGGGTGTAGTCTCTAATCATGCTCATCGAGATGAAATGTGGGATGACAGTCTGCTGGTGTAGCTGTTCAGTTGATCATACATACAGTAGAGTATTTTTGTATGGGTTTGATTAGTCTTACCTTTTAACCTCTTGAATGGGGTTTTCTGTAGATGATGTCATTTATGCTAACTTTTTCTTTCTTATGAGTCTAACAGTACTAAAATCTGGTTTAGTTGGCTCCTCTAAGGATACTTATATTGCGAGTCGCTTCTCACCCTTGTTGTCTGGTTTCAATCACCACTTTTAGTCGTTGGGCCAGAATTCAGCTTCATCATAGTTCCAGCAGTCTGAGGCAGAGGTGTGTAATTGTCAGGGGGGAGAAAAAGCTTTACATTTTCTACTTAAAATAGGTTTTCACTGATCTAACTATGAAGCTATATTTGTGTATATGCAAGTGCTAGCATGTGTATCTTGCATGGTTGTGTGTATGTAATAAAATCAGTCTCAGAATTATAACATTAGCATGTGGCTCTGGTTTGACAAATGGCAGGTTTCCTCTCTACTTTTATCTCATATGTCGTGTCTAGATGGTAACCCTCAATTTGCGAAACAAATCGAGGGTTACCATCTAGACACAACCCTCCTGTTGCACTCCTGGAAATGCAGGTTTCCTATATAATTTTTTCTGAGTTGATGATTCACTCATTCATCCTAAGCAGCAGGCAGTACTCTGACTGTTTGGTATTTGCTTGAACTGGAAATTGGCTTTGTCAGTCTGTGTGGTATGTTGGTGCCCAGTGCAGAGTGCACGGTGCCCAGATTGAAGAAGAGGTGCAAAGCGGTGAGCAAAGCAAGTTGTTGGTCATCTCAGTTTCTGGCGCAACGTCAATCAGTTGCCAGATTAAAGACATGGCTCTATATATATATATATATATATATATATATATATATATATATATATATATATATATATATATATAAAACATTTTTTATTAAACACTCTCCAACCAGTTTATGCATTTAAATCTGCATCAAGACAGATCTGTTGATACATCTGTAACATCCAAATTGAGAGGTGCCATTACACACAGCGTACACTGTGTTTATCGTGATTAAATTACTGTACATGCACATGACACCAGGCTGCTACAAAATTACCACACACACCTCTATACACATCAGACTTGTCGGCTATAAGTCGGTATAATTACTGGACCTCAGACATTGATCCTGCATGTCAAGGCCTCTTTTCCAAAAAGCATTTTTTTTTACAATGTGAAATACATTAGAATTATGACTGAAATAGCATTCGATTGATGCAACCATATGAACTGCTTCAACAAACTATTTTTTATTATTGCTTCTTCCATCATTGTACTAACTAAGTGTTAAAAAAAAACCCTATACCATCTACCTGTGGCTGCATATTTGTGGTGCTGTATGTTCACATCGTGCCGCTACAACAATATGGATCCTGGAGAGGCATTTCCATTTGTTGAGCTATTGTCATCATGCCTCACTGTGATTGGCAAAGCTATTTAATTAAGAGGGATAAGACCAGTGATTTGACTGATCCTCTGATCAGCCCATTTGGACTGCTGCATGAACCAAAATAGCAGGTGTGTTTGGAGATGGCCACACAGTCTTTGCGTCCAAGACCTACTGCTTTGCGTTTGTCGTCGTGCTTGTGCAAATAAAATAGGACCCATAAACACACTTCACATACGTATACGTTCATACTCTCTTTTCTCTCAGACACCCACACACGTGTGCGTACACACACATACAGCACTCTCCCTTTTTGTCGGTCTGTCTTACATATACACTGCCATTGCAGGATGATTGGACTTCAAAGTACTTTCACAGCTTCCTTTCTATAACATGCAGCCTGTTAGACATTTTACTGACATATAATTTTCCATGTGCTCGAAGGCCACATAAACACAGGGCTATATGTCGTTGGAAAAGGCCTAAATTAGACTCTTTGATAGAACAAACCCTCACTGAGAAAGACTCTCTGAAATAGCGAATTGTTTAAAATGTAGTTTTGGACAAATGTTAGTTAAATTTAGTTCAAGTTAAAAATGATAATGCATTCTTTACATCCCTCTGCATTACACTCAAATACACTTGCTTTCTGTCAGCACATGATAAAAATAATTTCTTCAATCAAATCTTTCAGTCATCATGGCAACAAGACCCCACAGGAGAGCATTGGATTTTTTATGATGATCAAATGTAATAATGCGATAAAGTTTGTGGTCGACTGGCAGTTCGGCTGGAGAGGAACGTAGACAGTCTGCCAGTCAGAGATTAGCTTCGAATGTGGTCTCACTTATCAGATTTGTTGTAACACTTACCTGTGGTATACAGGTGGTGTACAGGCACACAGAGCAGAGTATCCCCCTCTGGGAGAAGTGAAATTGTCATTTTATAACTTGTCAACCAGCTTTGAAATCCTGCTGACAGGAAAAGGAAACATTATTTTGATGCTAGCTGGCGTCTACCATCTAAAAGGCCACAGGCAGGCAGTTCTATTTACGAACTTACATGATTTTTGCACTTGGCTAAGAAAACTGATTGAACTGATGACAGAAAGTTTTTGTTAGACACAGAAAGAGACGTTCCATGGAAAGAAACACTACACGCACTACATTAATGTGCCTAAAACAGAGTATAATTTCAGAGAGGATAAGAACAGGGTTTCCCTTGTAACCACTAACCAACTATTTATACTATTCTCAACAAGAATGTGACCGATGTAACTCTGTTTCCATCCCCTTCCAAAAGTCCGTTTTCTAATCTGTCTAAATCGTCTGCCAATTCTAATTATATGGTAATTAAGCTCAACCTGTTTCTGGTAAATACTACATTTAAGCCACCACATTTATAGTATGCCTGAATGTTGCTCTCATAACTGTGTCTTCTATCTATCTTTGACATTTTATGTTGAAGTTGGTTGGATCATTTCTGAAATTGATGTCCGGGAGAACGAAAGTGAAGAAAATATTCCAAGCTCTGTTTAGACTCCCATCTGCCAGCCCTCTAACTGCCATCATCATTACATTTATTATCACCATCAGTGAGTTAAATTACAGGGACGATGTTCTATTTCCTTTCTTGACCAACATTGTTATTTTACTGTGTAATTTTTCCCGTGAAGTACATATAGAGTACTATACTATGAAAGGGAGTAAAAGACCCTGACTGCCTATGTGTGTATGTGTGTACGTTTGCATGTAAAGTGTGTGTGGCCAGTTTCTTGGAATTTTGGGTTTTTGTAGATTTCCTAAACTAAGGTTTAAATACAGCATGTCACTGTTCGCTTTGAGCTTCCCTCAACTTGGCCCCGTGTTTGTCTTGATAACTTAACAGTGGGAGTTTAGATCTAGTTTGTGGCCTTTACCATACAGATAGAGGCGGAAGTGGTTTTGATGCGTCTTTTTCATACGTAGAAACCCACGCATGGTGACCAGTATGGAAGCAGGCCTACAATCTACCAAAACCAACACAGAGACAGGTTGGGTTAGGCTGCAATCTGGTCCATACCATTTCAGTCATCTTCCTTCTCGCCCATCTTTCTTGGTTTTTCTCTTTTTCTCCCGGTTTTTGTGGTTTTGGTTGTGTTTATTTCAATGCGGCCTCATTTCTATGTTTACAGTTTGTGCCTTTTTGTTTTAAGAAAACACTGAAGCCAGTGTTTGTTCTGTGTTTTCACATACTGCCATCATTATGGCAGCAGCTGTTTGCTTTCACAAAATCTTAATTTTAAGATTTATTTCCACCATCTTCTATGTTATTCAGAGATTATCTGGTTTTAAACAACAAACAAATACTGTGAAAGCCTTTTATTTTGTTGCCACAGATTTGCCCTTGTTTGTTCATCCAGGGTGGTGGACTACACGCAATGTTATTGTTGTTGTGCCCAAAGCAACAGAATGGTGGTAATGAGGTGTGGCAGATCCCTAAAGTAGATGTTGGTGGTTCTGCTGCTTGGCTTGCAGGAGCATTTTGTCAAGACAGATAGGAACTTTTCATTGTTGGCTTGACTCTAAAATAGAGAAAGCACATTCATGTAAAAAGAAATATAGAGCCATGGATGTTTGTGAGCTTAGTGAGTGTGTGATAAAGTCTGCTACATGCCTTTTTGTTGGGTAACCCTAAACTGTGCACAAGAAATGCTGTCCTTCAGTTATGCCCATGCTCTTCTGGCTTCCGTATTTCCCTGCTTTATTTTTGTCAGGATAGTCTTTAAATCTACTTAATCTCCTCCTCCCTCTTCAGGTACCGGACCTATCCATATGAACAGTGTCCAGTGTATGGGGTCAGAGCGCTCCATCCTAGACTGCTACTTCCAGGAAGTCCAACCATGGACATTCAAACACAGCCAGGATGCCTCAGTACGCTGTAACGTCCCTAAAACCGGAACAGAGAACATGGTATGACAGTTACTCTATCCCAAAAAATACACTTATCAGCTTTCACTGGTAACGCATTACCCATTTAATGCCTTTAACGGATTTTCAGGTGCGACTTGCTGGTGGTAGAGTCCCATCAGAAGGCCGTGTGGAGGTGTTGATGGAGGTTGGGGGTCGTAAGCGCTGGGGCGCTGTCTGTAGTGAGAACTGGGGCATCAATGAGGCCATGGTGTTATGCAGACAGCTCGGCCTGGGCTTTGCTGCCAGTGCTCATCAGGTAACAACCTTCCGGACCAACATTACATCTATAACTGATAAGGTGGCAGCAGGCATGTCATTTTGATTTCTGATTGTAGTGCCACCCCTTAAACTGGGTAATTAGGAAAAACTTTTGTCGAATGTCTTAAATGATGGGCATGGTGTCCTGAATGAACAAACAATGTAACACTCCCACTTCTAAACCAATTAGTGTTATTTTGAAAATGCCAGGAGAAAATGTTTGTCTCAGTATTGTATTCAACAATAACTCAAACAGATGTGAGGCCAATCCATAGTCACATCCCCTGTGTTCATTGTGATGGACAATGAGCTATGATACTGCTCATTGATAGATAACCTGACAAGTTTGCTATGTCGTGTGACCCCTCCCCCACACCCTTCCTTTGACAGGAGACCTGGTACTGGCCCGGTAACTCAAATGCCACGGATGTGATTCTCAGTGGAACTCACTGTGTGGGCACAGAGCTTTCAATTCAACAGTGTCGCCGCAACAGCCATGTCCATTGTCCTAGAGGAGGTGGAACTAAGGCCGCTGGGGTCAGCTGTTCAGATAGTAAGTTGAGCCATCTTCTTGTAGCTCCCCATCTTCACCTCTGATTCAAAATCTCTTTGAATCCTAACATAACCTCTCACTTCTGACCTGCTTCAGCGGCACCTGACCTCGTTCTGGATGCACAGCTGGTCCAGGAGACAGCCTACCTAGAAGACCGACCCCTCCACCTGCTGACTTGTGCCAATGAGGAGAACTGTCTGTCTTCGTCTGCTGCCAGGATGAACTGGCCTTATGGCCACAGACGCCTGCTTCGCTTCTCCTCCCGCATCATGAACCTGGGTCGGTCCGATTTCAGACCCAAAGCAACAAGAGACAGCTGGACATGGCACCAGTGTCACAGGTAGAGCATCCCTCAGGAGTTTAGGGAGGTGTTACATTGCTTAGGTTGTTGCAATGGAAAGAGCTGTTTATACATAATACTTACTATAAGTGGGATGTTGTGGTTGCCCATGTGGTAATTCTAAGTGTTTTTTTTTGGGAAAACTGGTTTAGAGTGTACTGCATACAGGTTAGCTGTGTTTTTTAGAGGTTGTCAAAATAGTCTTGACAAACACCTGTTCCTCATACAAAATTGCTGTTATGTGCATTAATGACATAGCTCCTTTCACGTTGAGTAATTTGAGTTATACTTAATTTAATTGCACTCAATTGCTACCAGGAAAGAAAACATGCTGAAGTGTGATCTCTGTGCCATTGCGCATATGGTTTGACGAGGGGGCTACAGGTAGCATGCAACACGGGCATTAAAACACAAGAGCCTTTGTCCGTCTCCGTGCCTCAGCAGTATTTAGTCAGTTAGTTGTAAATAGTCTAAATATTCTCCTCAGGTCTACTTTAACAAATTCCACTCTACCTTTCAGTTAGCTCTCCTCAGTAAGTTTCTTCTCCGATGACGAGAGCGCTTTCAGGCCTGTCGTCATGAGAGAAGAAGGAGCCGTTTGAAGCTCACAGTATTGGCTGTGTGACATGTGTCCAGTGAGTTACGGGTGGCATGAAACAGTGTTGTAATCTCTCTAGATTCATTAGTCGCCCTGCACCACGTGTCTGTGGAAATGACGACTGAACCAATCCAGTTACAACAGGTTGGGGCGTAATACAAAGGACAGGGTAGCCCACGCAAGGTCAGGTCCGTTTCAGTTTGTTACAACAACACATCAGAGCTATGGATGTGTGTTTCAAAGCTCTCCTTTCACTCAGAATGAGTAAACAGTTCAACCAAGCTGGCGCTAAAACAAGCTTCTGTGAGAGGTGTTACGGTGACACCCACGCTGATTTTTAGGCAGTGAGGTCATTAGGCTACAAGCCATAGGCAGCCAGTGTTCAGTTAGTGTAAATACACACACTCATAATCGTACAGACACACACACATACACACTCTCACCTGGACTTTCCCTTCTGTCGTCCCAGGCACTACCACAGTATCGAGGTGTTCACGCATTACGACCTGCTGACGCTGAATGGCACGAGGGTTGCAGAGGGACACAAGGCTAGTTTCTGTCTGGAGGACACGTATTGCCCTGATGGTAATGTTCACCACTATTCATGAGTTCCAGTAAAACACTCTTTTCCATTAGTGACAGGAAATTAATATCAATATTTCAGCTACAGCTATTTAGATTTTTACTTTGTGGTTAATGTGTTAGATTGCTGCTGTTGTTGTTTGTTCACTCTCCATTTACTTGTTATATCATGGATGAAATAGCTCATATGAGAAAGCAGAGTTCATATGTAGACTGCTGCAATTCAAGAAGCTAAAGACTCTTAAAAATAACAGGGAGTGCCAAGCATTAAATGAGCTTTGATGTTGTAATTAATAATGGTGTGTGTGTGTGTGTGTGTTAGGACTCCAGAAGCGGTTCTCCTGCTATAACATGGGTGATCAGGGTATCTCTGTGGGATGTTGGGATACGTATCGCCACGATATTGACTGTCAATGGATCGACGTGACAGATGTACGGCCAGGAGACTACATCTTCCAGGTCAGAAGTCATTTTATATTTAATTTCCCCTTATACAATTTGGGTACATTTCAAAGTTTTTGTTTTAATGCCACATAAATCAAACCATTCATTTGTGTTTAAAGGAATAGGACCATTAGGCTCTCTTACCAATAGTTAGATGAGAAAATCTATGCCACTCGTATGTCTATTCATGTAAATACAAAGCTACTGCAAGAAGCTAATTAGCTTAGCTTAGCACTACTGAGCTGCTTAGGTGCAGTAACAAGTCTGGTGTCTCAACTGGTTACCTGGTAACTTTATTGTGATGACAAGATCTTAGAGGGGCTGGTAGGCAGATTTTGTTACCTTTGGACAGAGCCAGGCTAGCTGTTTCCAATCTTTCTGCTAGGCTAAGCTAACTGGCTGTAGCTTTATATTTAGCGTACAGGTAGCCTATGAGAGTTCCATCAATCTTCTCATCTAACTCTTGAGTAATCAAAATTCAATATTTGCTTGATATATTTCCCAAAATGATTATCTATTCTTTTAAGGCCAGTGCCCGGTTGCATAACATCACTTAGGCTAAGATTTCCCTTAACGTTTCATGTAAGGATGCCTTAGAAAAATACGAGTTGCTTAAAATCACCATAAGGATTCGAAGAGAACAACATTCTCATTTTCTGTCCAGTTTAGCTTTCGTTTTCTTTTTCTTTTTCTTTTTTGTATTCTTTTAGTTTACCATTTTGGAGAAGATAGCTAACACTGACAATAATGCTGTCAAATACCATTAAAGGATGATGATGTGAGTGAAGCGTAACCATGGTAGCTGAAGTGCACATGTGCTGTATAATGACAGTAAGGCCTTCATCTAAACACTTGGGCAAGGACAGAACCTAAGAGGCTTTATGCAACGCTCCTAAATGAGCCCCTGAGCTTAAGGAAATATTTAGTATGAGCAACAAACTTAAGTTTGAAACGTAAGGTAGTTTATGCAACCTGGCACATTTAGTAAAAGAGGTTCACAGGATCTGGAGGTGAACTTCCTCATGATTGGTTCGGGTTTCCGTCTATTTCAGTAAAACCTTTCGACCTCCTTCATCACAGTCATCACATCAACCATTCCTCTGTCTGTCATTACTTTGACCCAGGTCAATCACTGGAGTCATTCTGGCTACTAGACTAAAACACATCAAGGACTCCATCACCCATTATCCTCCATTTCCAGTTCAGACTACTGATCCCACCATGTACGCAGCAGTCCTCAGATCTCATGCTGCCAATTACCTCACAGCTGTGGCAGATTGGTTACAGTGTAGCGCTCTGTCTGATAATTACTGCTGTCACTCAGTTTGTCTGAGAGGTCACTCTCAATCTTTGTAATTACACATCTCTACTTTCTATTGAAGATGGATTTATTTTATTTACTCATAATAGACGTGACAAACGTATGTATAAACGCATGTGCTGACTGGATGTATTTTAAGCATGTTGAGCGGGGTATAATTATAAAGTCGTACATTGCTACAGCACAATGTGGAGGCGGAAAGAGGGAATGAATGAGAGAGGACAGAAATGGAGTCAAGACAAATGAGAGAACGATATTGGAAGAACTACTGAAGGTGAAAAGGTCAGGGTCATTTGAGGAGAAAAGGACTGAGGGTACATAACCAAATGTAACTGAGAAGAACAAAGAAGAAAGAAACAAAAAGAGAAAACACAAAGCACGCCAAGCTTGTTAGTTATTCGCCAAGGCTGCAGAATTGGAAACACACATATCTTTTACAGCAGCTCCTTCTCTCTACTGTGTTCTTTCATTTATCTAGTAAAGTGCAGATAATGCCTGACTTTTCTGATCCTGGGCTTTAAAGACAGATTCAGCAGGCCTACCCTTGAACCACCCATTGCCAATGAAACACACACCAATTACCCCAAATTAACTATTGCCTCCCTTTAGTCAAACAGCATCTTGTCCCCCCTTCCATTAGGAACGGCTAATTTGCCACCAAGGAATTCCTCCTGCCCTGTTTTTATTCTTATTGCCACTTTCTCACTGAGCAACACATTCTGCCCCTGAACTGGCCCTCTTTAACAGCCTCGTTCACTTTGGTCCAACACTGTAATTTACCCTGAAAAATTAAGAGACAGCTTTTGTGCATTCACTTACTCTTTTAAAGTTTTCTGCCTTTTTTTAGTTTTTGACTTTGTGCGCCCTGTAGCTGTTTGAAACATGTACTTAAAGTGGGTGCAGCAGTTTACAGAGCCGCTATTAGAGTAAATGGCTTCACAGTATTATCACCAGACCAGATTAAGAGAATGGTTGTATCAGCAGTTATGAAGCTGCTCTGCAAATGACAGACTATTAGTACAGTGTATGGCAGCACTCAGAGTAAGACCGACTCCCGACTTCAGACATATAAACATGCTTATGCATAACTACTGTATTGCCACAGATTTCAATTACAGGCTAATTCAGTTATTATTGCATACCTATGTTGACGTGAGGAGCAACCACATTCCATGAACTTCAGCTGTAAAGTTGCATAACCTCTAAAGCTGCTTGTTATGCTTTGTGGGCAGAAGTGTTATACGTTTTCTTACAAGTTATAAAGTATTTTGAGCTATTCTTTAACATCTACCCGTATGTATCGTGCTTTGCATAACACATGGTTATTGAGTTCATATGCTTAGCTGTAGAGCTACCAAGTAAACATCATTCCAAGTGAAAGTAGTATATGTAAAGTGTATTTATACTTCCAAATAGGAATACTGTATGGAAAAGTCATCCAGCTTTTTATAGATGAGAAAGTGATGGACTATAAAAACAATACCAGCCACGAGTGTTGATTAATAGCAGGCCCTCTAACAATTTTACATCCAACTGCTCTGTATTTCAAATGGCTTTCTCAGTGTGTATTGAAAGGAGACTTATTCCTTGTTTGACCACGTGCCTGGCCAGATCGAGTTACAGTGTTAGATGAAAGTGAGAACAACAAAGTGATAAATTCTCCCTGTTTCCGAATAAATGTTTGTGGCAATGATGAAGTGTGCAGCTGCAAGACATAAGGTCAGAAACATTGTGATATTGTATCGTTTGTTAACAGAGGTTGTGTGTGATTGTGTCGTTTTGCAGGTGGAAATAAATCCCGCAATGGACATGGCTGAGTCTGACTTTATGAACAATGTCATGAGATGTCGGTGCAAATATGATGGACACAGAGCTTATATGTACGGATGTCATGCAGGTGAGGACAGAAAAGCCACTTACTCTTTCTCACTTCATCCTGATTTCTCTCCTTCTCGGGCACTGACAGTTATGTTTTTTTGATCCTGATAGGTGATGCATACAGCGCAGAGATTGAGGACCTGTTTGAGCACCAGAGGCAAATCACCAACAACTTTGTGTAGCCCTTCCAAGGGCCCAGTGCAAAGGCCTTCCAGTGGGGCCCAGAGACTACTCGGGGTGGAATGAGGTGTATGGCCCAAGGCCCTTGGGACCTTAGGACCCACAATAACGGACAACACACAAAATGGCGCCTGTTCATTTCCTTGGCAGATGTGGATAAAATGTACACAAGCGCATCGTATCACAGCGGCGACCATTCCAGAGACTCCATTGACAACAAGAGAGGAACAGGTGCCAGAAGCCTCAACATGTTTTTTTACTCTTGTTAAGAAAGAAGATATTGAATATCGATTCAAACTACACAGATTTTTGTGAATGTGGACGACTAGTAACTTAAGTTAGTAATTCAAAACGTAGTCACATGAAATACTTTAATGTCACTGTAACTAATTAATGAGAACTTTGTTCTGTTGCAAAATCTCATCCCCAATCTAGAAAACATGAAACTCTGAGAAAGAATTACAACATTGTGAGTTTGCGTAACGTCTGTTGCAAAAGGCTGATTTAATGCACATGTGGCAAAACTATCATTTGCTCTGTTGGCATTATTTTACCCAAATTCTTTACTTCTTGAATTTTGTAACTCACGCGCTTTTACATTACTTCCATATTGGTGCTCTTAAACAATGCTGTATGTCGTTACATTAACTTCACTACATTTCAGGTGAACAGTGTTGAACAATGCATTTTGGAACGTTTTCTTTCACAGTTAATTAGGTATTTTATAATTGCTTTGGCTTTAACAAAATCATTGTTTTATAAAAGTGTAGTCGTGCTACAACGTTTTGCTTCTCATCTAGAATAGCTAAGAGGTTGTCAAATGATTTTTATGGAACAAAGCACTTTATCTCTAAACATCAGTATTCTAGTTTTGACCCTTTATTCTAGTTTTATTTTTAATTAGCCACCAAATTGATTTCATAGGGTGTTTATCTAAAAAAACCCTTGACTGTGTTATACGTTTCAGAAAGTGAGATATACGGTTTGGGTTTAGTTTTCTTATACCATGTACTATTTATGCTGTAACTTTATTTATTCATGGTTTTCACACTTACACAGCAGGCTCAGTAAAGAGTTTGTTAGCTGACTGCTTAATTAACAAAACTGAATATTTTTGTTTTTCCTGACGTAATTAACGAGGGAGGAAAAATGATTTCATACAGGACATAGTATTGGAACGTTACCATGATGCAGATGAATAATTGGTGAATTGTTTTTATTTTAGTTATTAAAACAACTGTAACTGTACAGTTTTTCTCTTCCACCCTCTGATGGGAGGGAAACCCGGGCCGACAAAACCACAATATTGTGGCAGGCAGGCAGGCTGGGTTTTTAGAGCATATAAAAAACCTTTTAATTACATCTGTTTGGGTTAGACATAGGGTTACGGTTAGGCTTAGGGCTATAGCATGTGCTTTATAAAGAAACACAATGGTTACTTATGGAATCACATTTTTACACAAACTACAAGAAAGATTAAGTGATGGGGGACAGTGATTAAAAGAAAGATTGAGCAAGTAAGACAGAAAAGAGAGCAAGGGATGAGGTTTGGAGAAGGACTTATGCAGACAGACACTTTTTACTAAAAGAGCTGCCTTTTTGTAGGCAGCCATACAGAGACCACAAGCTGCCATTTTCAGCGCCCCAACGAGAACAACATGTTTGTCTGGGAGAAAAAATAAACTCCTCAATTCACGCTTCAACACAGTAAACAGTGGCCTTATTTTTACTAAAGCTGGGCCCGCTAAAATATATTGCATCTCTCTTTCTTTGCTAACGTTTTAGCTCGACCCCAAACAATGATGCAACTCCATTTCTTTTTTTACAACATGGAACTTGTGTTAATCATGTTGTTTTACCCCATTACTGTGTTTGATGTGTTTGGCTTAATTTCTTAGTGGTTAAAGCTGCTACGATGGTTTTCTAATGGCCAGTTTCCAGGACAAGTTGTGGAAAGGACAAGTCACTCATAAAAACAACTAGAATTAATTTGTTTAGCACATTGTCTTTCTCCTCACTGAGCCTTCATTATCGTGGACTCCATAAGAAGGCTTAGAAAGAATTGGTTTAGAATAACCTTTAACACAGCCAGCCCTTTTACTAAAAACTGTTGGAGATACAGTACTTATTTAAGCATGTAGACGTGAAAGTCTAAAATAAGTGTTTGCCAACATGCGTTTCTGTTTTATTTGTGCTTATGTACAGTTGCTATTGACATATTATGGTCCATTTGTGTGTTATTTAAAATTATATGCCATTCCACATCTTAAGTTGGTTCATAATCACCACTCTCATCATATTACTGTATTACACCCCTGCTATAGGCATAGCACTGGGACATTGTTTTCCATGGCCAGTTATGCTTTTATTTTGTCTTCAAAGCTGAGAGTGTGAGCTACGTGGTGCTTATCTACAATCATATTAATAGAAAGCTGTGCTCTCAGGGACTTTAACCTCATCTCAAGAGAAAAGATAATGTTTCATGTGATGTGATTTAGGTTGCTTTTAGCTGTGATTCATACACTCTTACAAAAGGAATCTGCCTGCATGTTTATGGAGGATAACTTTGGATAGACACTGGCTGAGTCAGAGCCAAATTTCAGTTAAAAACCAAATCACAATCCATTCATTCATCATTACTGTGAATCAATAAAACTTCATCACATACTAAGCTGTCCTCTGCTTCCTGCCTCCTTCTTGCTGTTAACACATGACGCTGCAGAATATTTGTTGATGACAAAGTAACTCGAATTGTATGTTTTCTCTGCAAGAAGACAGTAGATGATATATGTAGCATTTTCCGTCCACCTGCTCCGATACATTTGAGTTATTTTGTGCATTAAGATCTGTCCAAACTGGTTACCCAAGCACTCAGGCTTCTTGGTTTTTAGACACTTAAAGGTCGGTGGGATACTGGAAATTTGTTTTACAAGGTTTCCCCTAAAAAGCCTAGGCTGCCCAAAGACAACCCTTTCAAGCTGTTAGACTTTCTGCGACTTAATCCTTTGCAAACACTGCCCCTCATGGGAACCGAGAACTATTTCAGTAACAAAAATACACAAAGTGTCCAGGAATTAATGACTAAATTCAAGCATATCAAAGTGGGTGGACTAATCAACTATGTCTGGAAAGGAAATTTACTCTTAACAAAAGTCTGATTTGATCACAGCTGACAAGTCCACCCAGAAAGAAAACAGCGGCGCTGTGAAGTGGTCGCTCGCTGGGATGAAACAGCTGCTGGGCAAACAGGAAAGGAATACTTGAAAGCAGAGCACCTGGGTTCACAAAGTGTTCTCACACACATTCAGCATCCTTTCATGCACGTTCAGCATACTCTATTCCTATAAACATACATGCAAGTGCACACATACTGCAGGCATATACATATAGTGGACTTCACAGATTGTCACTACCTTGGAAAAAGCTAAAATGATCTCATCACAGTGACAGACTCTAGATACTGTCGAGGACCGGCTTTTAGGAGTAGGAGATTTAGTACGTCAGAACTTGAGCGCAGCATGGATACATGTGAACCATCTAAAGTGAAACCCAATGAAACTGAGTAACTTGATCCAGACGAATCAGAATAGGAGAAAGAAAACAATTTGAGAAAGAAAGAAAGAAAAAGATTTGAGGACCTATGACCAAACTCCATTCATAAACGCTCGGTCACGCAGTTCTCGTTTTATCCTTACAGGCCCACTTCCTGTTTGCTGCACGTGTTTTTATTCGGGAGGCCGCCTTTGCCACCCCACCCTGACCTGATGGGGACCACAGACCGCTCCACAATGGAGACTGTGTGCGCTCTCTGAATGACAGACCTGTCCATACAAGCTACAAGGACCCCCCTTCACACACACACACACACATACAAACAACTGGAGTTCATAACAGGTTTTGCCGTCATCTCTTTGAGAAGCAGTGTTCCATGGTTTTTAAGGCAGACAGACATCGTGTGGAATATTTGTGATGAAACTTCAGATTATTGAGCAGGAATGTGTTCACATGGCTGCTTTCATAATGACCGTTGAAGCTGTCTGGTTATGTACTGCCTACATGATGGCATGCTCTTTATCACGTTAGGGGTGATGAGCTGCTACTGTATCTGAGAAGCTGATGAGAATACCCATTAGTGTTGTCTTCCACTTATAATTGATTATTGTTTTGAATGTGGACAGTATGTGCCCATGGATCATAAGCAGACCACCTGCCGTACGGGCCCTAACTCATCACCTGGGATTGTTAATATTTACTGATAAGGAGAGGCTTTCCTGAATAATGAATGCATTTGCATAACTGTCCCATCCTGTTAAGCGAAAAACACATTATGAGACACATTAAATTCCCATGTCAGGCTCATTGAGAGAGTAAATGAAGTCAGTGAGATATAATGACTAACAGAAGCAAAGGGAACGCTTACAAATGAGTACAATGCCTTTTCTTATGCGCTTGTAACATTTTATCTACTTCTCTACGTGCTTACTGTATTGCTTGATCATCGAAGTGAATGTGTCTTTGTGCTCGTGCACGTACTCACCCCCCCCCCCCCCCCCCCCCCCCCACCACCCCGATCCTCTCCTCTCCTCTCCACTATGAGATTTATTGCAAAACAGCCCTGTGAGAGAGTACACATGCTCTGCCCAGTCCCCGTACTGCACCCTGACAATTACTGCTATATATACCACTCCAAATGAGAGCCATGAACCGGCGTGATTATAGGGTGGAGCACAAGCAAAGAGGCAGAGGGGGGGAAACGAAGAAGTGAGGCGAGTTGGGAGAGAAGGGGAGAGAGAGTGAGAGAAAAAGGGAGACAGGCAATACAAGTGGAAGTGACTGAAGTCTGCTGTAAATTGTATTGTGCACTTTTCATAAATCACAGTATTTATGAAACACTGCGTTTTAGTCTGACTAGCTTCCTTTTTAAAATGGTGAAGTGGGAGAGATGAGATTAAAGGGATGAGAAGCATGCAGGTATTGAGCAGCAGCTTCGTGACTTTGAAGATTATGAACTCTGTCTGCATACTTCTCCTTAATAAATTACACAGGAGAACTTTAAATGTCAGAATACTGTACATGGCAGAAGTTACAGTAGCATTTGGTAAAGAAGTGCTGCCCTCTTCTGGAGGTGAGGGAAACCAAATACATGAAATAAATAAAAAGTGAAAAAAAGTGCTTTTCCTCATTAAAAAGCTAAGATTAAAAAATAACTGTGCAGATCATTTTCAGTGCAAACTGCGATAAGAGAGCAAATACAGAAAGATTTCTGGAAGTTGGCAAGAAAATAGAGATTAAAGAAAAGAATGTTTGACACAATCATCCTGAGGTGAAGAAGCTTCCACAGGCTATAAACAGTCAGTCTTCATACCTCCATCCATCTCTCACTGAGCCTGTCACTTCAGCTGAGTGACAGCCTGCTGTCAGTCACGGGGCTGCCCTGACTGTGCGGTCACCTCCGCCTGGCTGTCTTTTTACATCAGGCTGCCTAAAAAAGAGGCATCTAAAGAAAGATTAATAACACAAGAACTGGGTGAAAACCCCACATATGATGTATTGAACTGTTGGATTTAATAGATGCAGAGCTCAGGCCCCGGTGATGAGACATTCACTAAAGAGATCAGTCTACCTAATGGGGTCATGAGACTGTAAAAAAAAAGTGGTGAACTGGGAAGTGTTAAGTTAAGAATTGGCTGTTCTTTCAACCCCCCCTCCGTAAGCAGAAACCATCTCTAAAGGGGGAAAAGCAGCGGGATCACATTACCCATGAACCAGTTTTCCTCGTACAGAAACCCACGCTCTGCCTCACTCCAGCGGCTCGCATAATTGGAAGCATCTTGGCATGAAGATAGAGTCAAGGTGGCATATCAATGGGTGCGTACTCCAAGGGCATGCAGATAAGAAAAGGCTGCTTCTCTTAACAGGTCGTGTCCATGATAGGGTCACTGGCCCTCCCTAAAAAGACAGCAGGCTGGGTGTTGACTCACATACAAATAGCTATAGCTGATCAGTGGTGTGAAGCTTTGTTATACAATTCACTTCCAGCGGTGCTCATCCCTAACGCCAACAAGAAACTGCTTTGTTACCGAGCGTTGTCTCATCATGTATGCATGTGTAGCAGCACAGTATTCCTGCGGCTCAGGATAAAGAAACCATTCACATCTCACAACTCATTAACAGTAATTTGCTGCTTTTTACCAATGAGCGCATTGTCATGTGTGTGCAATAGGACAGTTCAGTTTCACCAGGGTTGGGCAACATTTTTTAAATTTAGAGTTGGATTATATACAATTTGGGGACTAAATGAATACAGCAGAGGCAAATATATCTTTAATGTGTGTTTTTCAAAAACTCTACATGTCCCTCAATGCTCCTCGACACCATCTTTCATTAGACCCTTCCTGTCGAGTAAATGCTCACACCTTTCAAACTCCACGTCACCTGTTGCTGTTTAAACATCCAAGTCCAAGCCGAGACAACCCTGAAGGCAGCACTTTAATATCATTAGTGTTATTTCCTCAGACTTGATAAAAGCCCTGTTTCCACTGCAGGAACGTTCCCAGGCGACCAATAACCTTTACCTGTTTTTACCAGGTCTAAATGTAGTACCTGGGTGATTGTTCTACCCCTCAACAAGTCTGTGCTTGAAGCACTTTCCAAAAGTTTGGGGAAGTAAACGTAAAAATGTTTTACTGTGATATAGCAAATATAGCCTATGCAAAATATTATACAATATTCAAACTGGTGTTTCATGCAATCAACTGTAATCCACTGTTTTGCATTAGGTCAGAGAAAACTTATCAACACTTAAATTTCAATAACTTTGAATGACTCTTTCATGCTAATTTTATAAAAAGGTAATAATATATTATTGTAATTTTGACCAGGATTGATTCAATCCTGTGCAGTACTATGGCCGTAATAAAAAAATGCCAGTTCATCTTTCTCCTGCCTACTTGTTCTGTCTCAGCTAAGCGTCCTCCATCGCCCCACTGCTTCCTGTCCTGCAACAGTATCCACTCCGCTCTTTGCCTCTCCAGAAGCGGGACTTCTCCGCCTCTGCACAAATAAAACTGTGTGCCAAGCCGCATTAACTCTGCATCCTTATCGCCTTTCTGACTTGAGACATTTTATGAGCAGGAGCCTTCAGCCCCTCTCATGCTCCAACAACAAGAAGAGGCATGCTTTATGCACTGCTGCATCACCACTGTTTACTAGACACCATTATCATTTAACTGCATGTACACTACGAAAGGTCACATTTTGGACTTCAATTTATCACCTCATTATATGATATGTTTATAATGTAGCCTTAAAGCTGTTCCTGGTAGGTAAAATTGAGCTAAGTTGTGGTGAGTTTACACATACACACAGCTATGTGTACACACCTAGTTGAAGACCTGCTATGGCCTGTGCTGCCGGCCTAAACCAGCTCTCTGTGCAATCTTAAAGTTTCTGCCCACACAAACACTGACCGCACTGGTCCTCGCTGTCTCTGAAATAGGTGTTCATGCTTACTGAGGAGAAATAGCGTGCCGGGAATTTGTGCATATTCCACAAATATCTTCTAAAAAGAGTCAAATAATGTGAAATCTAAATTCAAATTCAAAAGCATGTTGTGTATTGGTCAACATGCTCCACCGGGACACATTCATTTCATGCTCCTACAATTTAAATGTGCGGTCTGATAATTTTTGCTTTTCAGTATGCATCAACTGTTGCCTGAATCAACTTGTTTTCATTTCAACAACATTGCTCCGGCTTGCACTCGACTACAGCATTAGTGCATGCAAAAATCTCGTAATCATGCTGTGGCTTTGGCCCCTTGTGGTTGCAGCAGTGATTTAATTCTGCTCCACTAATCATAATAATTATAGATATTACAGTATCCTTGGTAATTACTGTAGAGCACTGGCTCCTATCTTTTAATGGATGCTTAAACAAACAGATTTCAGATAAGTTTGGGAAGAAAACTAATCTATGGCCTGAAGGGAGATCAATCAGGTGAAGGGGTCGGGGTTGGGAGGGTGTAATAGGGTGGGGTTCAGTAATTAATACAGAATGCAGTAAGAGATGGAACCTGGCTCTTCCTTTTTTTCAATTTGCGTCCCTTTCATCCCTACATCCCTCCTTCTCTCTGTGCCTTTGCCACATTATTTATCATCGCTGTCACACCATTGTTGTGATTATGGATGTCATGCAGCCGTAAAGCGCTCCACGATCAATAGGCCTGAAATTAAACCAAAAAATGAATTTCCGCAGTGTCGGCCACATGCACTCCTGAGCAGGAATTACCTTGCAGGAGAATGGCTGATTATCCCACTGAGGAGACAGCTACAGAAACACACTAGGAGGGAGAGTGCTTGGCTGCGGCTGGCAGCAATGGCAGTCAGTGCCAGGACAGTTTTACTCCTTTTTTTTCATTTGGCCACAGAACTCATGGCATGTATGTTGAAACTCTGTTTAACTAAGCTCTCAAACACCAATTAAAATTCAAGAAAACACCAGAATTCTTATACAGGGATACATTGACCCCATATGACCATGGATCTAATACAGTAGGTAGGATCCGAAAACCCATTATTACAGCTTTAAAACGTTAATGTCTGTAATGCAACGGGTCAGGGTGGTTCATGATGACACAGGCCAACTAAGGAGAGGATGTAGTCATTTGTTCGAGCCTGGATTCAATACACTATTAAATATGAAAAATTGCTAATTACTCCTGTCATCATCTGGAGACTTTTGGTCAAATGGCACCCCAATAAAAACAATAAAAAGAGAAAGCTTATAAGAACTATAGAAGGAAAAGACAGCAGGTTTGTTGTGAAGGTGCAGTTAAGATGTGCATCCTATATTCTGTAAAAGTTACGTTATGGTCTGTTAAAAGCCAAGTCGCTTGACAGTTGCAGTCTTTTGGGAAAAGCAACAAGCACAACATGAAACCTGCAGCTCTCATTGTTTTAGGGACTGTCACTATAACCACTTTCACTTTGCTATCTGTCTTGTCCACAGCAGCACTTGTTATTTATCCTTAGTAAGTGACATAGAGTTAGAGAGAGAAGACAGGGATGTCAGTGGAAGTGTTTTCATGCTTTTAAAATACCTCGTGTAGCTCTCTTAAACCCGCCTGTCTTCCAGCATCTTTGCCTGTGCACATCCCTCCACCGGAGATGGACGCATCCTTTTCTTTCTCACTCGTTTCCCTTGTCCCTCATTTAGAATCGATTTGCTATTAATGCCAGAGCATCACAGAGGGAGGGTGACAGGGGTCGAGGTGGCTGCAGCTGCTTGACAGGCTTCTTCATCTCCGAACAGGAAGTTTGGTTTACATCAGCCATGGGGCGGGAACTGTCATCAGGAGACCTCAGGGCTAATGGGCAGGATTTATGCTGTCCTCTCCTCCTCTCAGTGTGGACCAAGTTGGAAGAAGCGTAGGTCACTGATTTGAGGTCTTTTCAGTGTTTTCTTCCATGGGTTATCATTAAGGTTTGGAGACAGAAAGCTGATGAAATATGCTCCAGAGAAAAAAAGAAAAAATAGTTCCCATGATAAACTGTGAAATCTGAGCTTCAATCGGGCACGGTTATGACTGAAATGCATTTATATAACATGGTCACCTAAAGTCATTTCTTTTTGTTCCTCAAACTTGACATGTCAAGACAAATTTCATTCATCACTCCTCCAAGGAGCCTGGTGCTGGGCAATAACCACAGTTTGCTTTTCAAATCAATTTGACAAATCCTCTGAGAATTGTAAAACAGTCTTAGAGCAAATAATGTCCTGACACTCTGCATTAGTGGAAAAGATGTGACTCAAGTCTGACATCTATGTCATGTATGTGGCTCCTGGGTCTATAAAGAAAAATCATGTTCTGTCACATATAACTTTGTGTCAATAAAGGTTAGCATTTTGAACACACAAAGGACAGACATACCTGGAAGCAAAGAGTATTATAGCTCAATGCACCGGCTTCCTCTGAAAGTAAAGAAAACACAATGTGACGTGTGCCCTGGTTTCACAGTTAGACTCAAAAGATAAACAAGTGAAAAGGTAAATCGACTAATTAAGTATTTCTATGTGGATGAATTGAATTAACTGTATGTGTTACCTCAAATATGAATCAACAGTATTCATCCTTTATATTTCATGATGACTTTCATTATTTTACCATTGCTTTTTATTTTTGTTATTTCCTCCTCACTCCATCTCTCTCCCATCCTCGTGAGCATCGCAGTGACTGAACTCATCCTCAACTATTTATTTGCTTTATTTCCTGAGATCAGCTATAAAGAACAAACACTATTAAGACAGCCAATCAATAAGGGAACATCAGCGCTCGTATCCCCCCTCCCCTCTCTCTCTCTCTCTGCAAAATAGATTTATATCTTCTGCCTGAGCAACATAAATCACATATTCATACATTAAATTAAAAATGTGATTGATAGCAACGCAGAGAGTGTGTACAAAACCTCATGATATAAAAAAACAAATATTAGTTGTGGACTGCGGAGGGTAAAGAGAAAACAAACATTGTTTTTCAAGTGTAATTCTTCACAGTCTTGTGAGGACGTCCGAGTCCAGGAGATGTTGGTTTAGGAAAAAGGAAAACTGACACTTGGTGAAACTGTAGCTACAGAAGCAGATCATGTAAATAATTATCAGCATCAAAACTCAAATATGAGCTCAGTGTTACTGAACACTTTTTCACAATAGAAACATTAACTGTAAGAATGGCTAAAAGGCTAACTCTGGCTCCAAGAGACATTTATCTTGACTTTTAAGGAGCTGGTCAGGTTCCAGCCTCTATCCCCTGCATGTCTTTCTGCAAGGCGAACTGCATGTGGGGAAACAGGTTCATTCACAAACTGACACTTAATGGGATATATACAGATTGTGTCATGCATTACAGGGCCCAGTGGTTATGGGAGCATTTCAGAGGAGAGAGGCAGAAAAATATGGCAGCATCCATCAGAGGCTGGGCCAGAGAGGAAAAGGTGCAGGAACAGAGAGGGGACGAGAGCTGGGGGTTGGGGGGCTGCCAAGGACATTTAAGAGAGCTGTCAAGGGAGGCTGATCTATGAAGGACCGTGTTGGCTAAACCTATATCCCTGCGTGTGAGTATGTGTGTGTGTGTGTGTGTGTGTGTGTGTGTGTGTGTGTGTGTGTGTGTGTGTGTGTGTGTGTGTGTGTGTGTGTGTGTGTGTGTGTGTGTGCGCGTGTGTGTGTGCACTTGCGCTATGGAAAGTGAATAAATGCAGTCACTGCAGCGCATGTTGTAACACATGCGCTCACGCCCTGGAGGGTGAGTATTGTAGAGTAGTCTCGGTGCACAGGTTCAAATATCAGAGATGGAGATCATCCACACAGAAAATCAAATGTTTTCAAATGTGTATTCTGAGCATGAGGGTATAAAAAAACAGTAGGAGGGTAAACAACAAAACTGAACTGTTCAACTGCAACAACAAAGACATTCTGGAATAAAACATGTAATACAAAGTTGCAGTTTATTTTTAAGTTATATGTATCATTATTGTGCCATGCAGCAATGGCAAGTATGCATGACACAATATTAAACAACATAATAACAAACCAGATACAGAGTACAGCACCTACATTTTCAAATGCCACAAAAAAAAACCAAAACATGGTTTTCAGACTTTCGTGTCTGCAACAAAACTCTTAAATTACTAACAAATCATAACTGTAACCATAAAAAATGTTTCCATCTTGGCTGCTTTTGAGACAAAGTAGACTTAGGTTGAGATTTAATACAATACAAAATGGGATTCACTTTCCTCTCCCACAACAAACAGCTCACACAAACTGTTTTCCTCCTCAATAGTTTTTCACTCTGACAACCTCAAATAGCTAGAGAGGCATAACACTTCTTAAAATTGCTCACTATAAGCATCTTTGGTTGCATGTATAGGGGTACTTCACCAATTTCACATTTCACACAGATAAGTTGTGTCCCTTCTGTTAAGTCAAGTGCAGAGCTGCTCATTTTAAATAGTTCAAAAAAAGCTTTAATTGCGTGCCATGTGAGAGTACAGAAGTATATATTCTTAAAAGAACTGCATTTCTTTGTGGAGAATTAAAGCTTCACATATAGTATTAAATTGATGAGAAAATAGCAGCTCCAGGAAGCTTACTCTTCCTCAGCTGTATCCAAGCTCTCTGTCTGTAGGTAGCCAGCAGGGTTAGCCAGAGGAGTGAACGCCAGGCAACCCTGCCAGAGGAGACGCGGCATTGGGACCATTACTAGAGCTTAATGATATGAGAAGTGTTCTCCTATCCACCTCGGAGGGGATTCATCATGATGCTGTAGCACTATACATCTTTCAACAGCCCTTAAAGAGGAAAGGGGACATTTCTTCATGCTGTAGTAAAAACCCCTCCCTTGCCCATTCTTCCCTTGAGCTTTCTACATTCCTCATCTTCACTTAAAGACGCTCTATTTTAAGAGCATTGCGTCTAAGGAGGGAGGCGTGACACGACCTTGGCGGTGGGTGAGGGTGAAATAAGGTGGTGAGAAGCACTGGGTGTGTGTCACAAACCACAACATCTTGTCTGGGTTTTGTCCCAGTGTGCCCCCGGGGGAAGGAATACAATTCACTCCCCGCCTCAAAGTCACACTATGCACTGTCACTGGCTTCAGCTGAGTGCTGATAGATGTCTCTTTGTCCCCTCATAAATAAAAACACTCTGGTCTCTGCTGTGAGAGACTGTAATTCAGGGTGTAAATAGCTGAAGGTATCATGCGCTGCAGTACGTCAAGCCCGAAGGATTTTCTCTTTCTCTAACATTTTGCAACCGTGTACGAGATCTCTGCAACCAATAAATCAAAGGTGATAAACTACAACACAAGCACAATCAAAGTAGGTAGCCTAAAAGCAGTGTTGACTTTGGGTCTTTAACATCATTTTATAGCCCGGAGCCAATATGCTGTAATCACAGCATGGAGACATTTCTGTTGTAGTATTTGCATTGTTTGAGTCACAGCCACCTGCCTGTGGATTTACACCAGTAGATCACAGACAATAACAGTAAAGACAGAAGTGCACTGGTTTATGACTTCAGCACTTTCAGTTTGAAGTCTTCCAGCACCAGTGAGTTTAAATTATGGTGGGAGATGTCCTTGGGATGTGAACATCTCATTTCACCAGGCTGTGCGCTACCACACACACACACACACACACACACACACACACACACACACACACACACACACACACACACACTCACACACACACTCACACTCGCACACCAACTCTCACACACACAACTCATTTCATTGGGGGTCTCAGGGAGGCTGGACTCAGTGGAGCGTGACATAAGAATTATACATCTGGCAGCAGTAAACCTGCAAACTCTCTCTCTCTCTCTCTCTCTCTCTCTCTCTCTCTCTCTCTCTCTCTCTCTCTCTCTCTCTCTCTCTCACACACACACACACGTACACTTCTAACTGTTATGAGACAGAACAATAACTTTTCGCTCATCACTCTAACAAATAATTATTTATTCTTTTTGAGGATGATTGCCATTGGGGCTTGTAGCTCTGCTCCATGCACCGGTGATGCCGTTTTATTCCTTTTACTCCCCAAAGAGATCTGAAACAGCTCTCTGGTTCTTTTTAGATAACGTAAAAAGGTTTCATTTGTAAGTGTGCATTTAATTAAATTAAATACTTCAGTCAGGTCATTGACACTGTACATCAAACTCAAATCCATAAAGGGCCAATACGTTGTTTTTTGTCTTTATAATTCGAATGTTCACAAATAAAATTGAAGATTTGAGTTTTCAAGTAATAAAATAAAACATTTGGGTTCATGAACTGATTGTTATTTAAAATAGTTCTTTTTAATGCTTTGTTTACAAGCGGCACTGTTTGTAGGGTGGGTGTGGCCACAGTTCAATAGATATGGATGCATAGAGCACAGTCTGACCGCTCGACTATTATTGATGATATAAACAACACAGGTTGCAAAACATTTTCATGTCAGTGACCCCCTAAAACCCTGGTGTATGCCACACGACGGCATGCATCAAGATTTTACCCCAGAAAACCCTCAAAAAATGACTTTTGACCTGAGCTTAGCGAGAAGCCCACAATATATTTCGTACACCTCTGATGTCTATTGCTCTGATAGTTTTTATTCCAGAAATTCTTATTAATGTTTAAAAAAACATCTGTGATACAAACGAATGAACTTATAGGCATCATTGATATATATATATATACGATGTATGGTAAATTAAACCATTTATTTCTTCATCAAACTACAATAGATGGATGGAGTCGGAACCAGCTGAACCATGAGACTCCACATCCCCATCCCAGCTGCGCCCCTCTGACATATCATAATGAGCACCTGGGGACACGCCCACCCACTGGTTCCCAGCGCTGTGATTGGCTACGTGTTTAAATATTGTGAAGGCTATCCGGCGATTGGCTCAAATATCACAGAAGTGATTTCATAAAGCAAATCTTTTGGAAGTTGTGTAAAGGGAATAAGTGAGAAAAACCCTTGAGATAACTGCGGCATCCACCGCACAATTAGCTGACTGTATCTCCTTCTTTTCTCTCTCTCTCTCTTCTCCCCTGGCTGTCAATCGCTGGAGGATTTGTCGGAGTTTCCGAGCGTCTCTGCAACTGTGAGTACCTGAGTTTGCTTGGTGCTGAAGCTGCTGCTGCTGAAGCTGCTGCCTTCCTCTGGGTTCAGGATGACTGTAACCTCCGCTGTGATCTGCTGCAGAGAGAGCCGATAGAAAGTTAATCTACCTCCGGATTTCACTGCAACTTTCTGCTCAGAGCAAATCATAACTCCAGATTAAGACGCTTGTTTAGCAGTTTTCAGTCAAATAGCTCGTAATACTGTTTTATCATCACCTGCAGAAACTGGCACGGATTAAGTGCTGCTTCACGCACAGTGGATGCATAAAAAAAAGTGCCGATGAGCAGATTGTAAAATGAAAGACGATCGCAGGTTTATTTAAATAATTATTTATTAGGCTTTTTAATGCAGCATTTATTCCTGTTTTAAAACACTTTTTTTGTAATGTTTGATAATTGTTTCTGGTCATTTTTCCCCACTGTTTTTTAAAAATTTAAATCTTTGATTCGTTGCTTTTGCTGTTTTAATTATATTCATTTAGGGTTGTGGATTTGATCTAATTTCATGTTATACATAAGATTCATTAAAAAGTTATTCACTACCATGCATCATAATGGTGATACATTCAAGAGTATAACTTTCTAGAAAAACTCCTACAACTATGAACATTGTTTTCTTCATGATGTTTCATACATGACATACAACATATTTGAAACAATGTGATCAGTGTTTTGTTGTGAAGCAGACGAGGCGCTATAATTAATTATTGCACAATTGTTGTGTGTCTTTGGTGGAATGAGGTCTTTCATATTTTGATATCCTCTGTGGTAAATGATGGGTGAATTGGGGCTTAACATTAATGGCAACTGTTGATTGCTCAGTGACTGTTACATGTTATTCACTGGGACTGGTACAGCACTTTGTGTGTGTGTGTGTGTGTGTGTGTGTGTGTGTGTGTGTGTGTGTGTGTGTGTGTGTGTATGTGTGTGTGTGTGTGTGTTCTGCAGTGAAGGTGTCCTTCACAGAGAAGAGCCTCTGGAAGCGTGTTTTTAAAACTGAAGATGTTGCTGGCTCTTTGTCGCAGTGTTATCAGGATGAGAGCTCGGGCTTGAGCGCTTCAGAAAGCACATGCTGATGTTGCACGCTGTGGTAATGGCCTCTTAATGCCAACATAAATAACCAAATAGAAATATTTCTTTGCTTCAAATGATATTTTTTTTCCCAGGGTTATTTCATGGCTGTCTTACTACAAATTACTTTATTTGTTGCTTCCTATTCTTATAGTGGGACTGATTTTTGTTGATCCTCCAGATGTTACATTATAAAACTCCAATGATGGTTTTGTGGATCTTCGCTCGTAGAAAAGTCACATTGCAACTTCACTTGGCGGCTCAAGTGGGGTGTCTTGGTTTTTACTGCAGTGAATGTGGGGCAAAGCGACTGTATGTCCTTGACTGGATAATGTAGTACCTCACCATTTTATCAGACCGGTCCCCAATGGTTTCATCCTGTCTTTTTTATACATCCCTCTTAGAGTTATTACTTAGTATGGCTGAATTATTGGGAATACTTAAATATTTATTGGATTTCAGAGAGGCGTTGAACTGAAATATGCTGCAAGTAAAATCAAAAGTCTTAAATTTTATCCTCATTTGTATGGAAATGGAAGTTCGGCTGCCCACCTGTTACTTTATTATCTAAAAGTAGTTGTCTTGTTCTCTAATTGTCTATTTTAAAAGGATTCTCCAAGTGCGTCTTAACATAACAAAATACTCCAAAAGAGACTAACCTTTCCCACCACAAGTGTCTTTTTCCTCCCCTTTAAATTTATAGCTCACTGCCCATATCTAACATGGAGTATATGAGCAAGTCTGTAAAGCTGCCTTCTGTAGTCTGCGAACGGCTCAGCCCATTTGTCATCACATCCTGCTCTAATGTGGAGAAACTGCCTCATCTTGAGCTCCCAGTGTTGTTAATTAACCCTTGTTGCTAACAGCCACAGCCTACATCGCTACACCAGCGTTATCACTGTGCTGCCTGCCAGGAGAGCTAGCATTAGCCCTGGCCATATTTCTGCAGGTGTCAGCGGAGGTGCTTCCTCTCCCTGCCGACGTGCTTTTGAGAGTATTACTCAAACGGCAATGCGGTTTTTATCTTAAATTGAATTGTTGAGGGAGATGTTAAAGAGCCATATATCACCTGGACACCCGGAGTAGAAAGGGAGACTGTGCAGTAGTATGCAAGCAGAGATTGGAATGACTCAATGGCAATACAGATGGAATGAGCACTATGACTTGACCTGCCATCATAAATCCACAGGCAACGCAAATCAAATTGTCAGCTGGTAAACGCCACTCAGTGCGTGCGTCCGTGTGTGTGTGTGTGTGCGTGTTGCAGTGCTGATGAGCTTTTTTATTTTAGCCTTAATGAGGTGACCTTTCCCTTTCTCCACTCAATCATGTTTCACTTCTCTCTTTTCAGTTTTCAGAAAGCCCACCTCTACCTTCCTGCACTTCACAAGTCAATTCGATCAATTCCTCTATGTCCACCTTTTATCCACTGACCACTAAAAGCACACTTAAACATCACACGGCCCTTTTACCCCAAAAATAAAAGGTTTCCCAATTTAGAGCTGGTCACTGTATATAAGGAAAGAGCACCTCAGGTCTGTTATATCAGGTTGTATTGGTTTCCTCTGTGTTCACTTGGCCTCTGGCTAATGCCCTGCTCCACGTATGGATTTTGTGTCCTGTAATTCCTCACCCCGTCTGCCTGTGATGGGTTGTTCAGATCTAACCCTGCAGAACGCTGCTGATTGTGGTGGTATATCTTCATCTTTATGTCTGAGTATAGGAGGAAGCTCTGCCAACAATCCGTCGATGTTTGCCTCGCGATGGATTTGGAGAATAAGCTACAAGGGCATGTGTTGGAGTTTGCAAGTGTATGAATTACAGTTTTTATTTGATTCTCAGTTTCCTCAACTGCCAGGACAAAAGTCAGCTGTAGTTCAGTCGAAGAGTGTTGTGTGTGAATTTGTTGGATGGGAATTGAGTGTGTGTTTTTCTACAGTGTAGAGCAGAAGTTCAGACATATTATTGCGGCACTTTTGCTCTTTGGAAAATGCATTTGAGTAAAAGTGGAAGAGGCTTTTACAGCATGACGGTAGCCTTCCTAATATTCAGCTGTTGCAATCGCTGTGTTTTTCCCTTTAGGTGAGGATGTTGTTGTGGCTGGTGTTGTTCCTGCCTGCCATATCTTCGGCTCAGCGATCAGAGCCCATGTTCTCAGCTATAACTAAGACCGTCCTTCCTCCCGACTATGACAACAACCCCACCCAGCTCAACTACGGCGTGGCCGTCACGGATGTGGACGGGGACGGAGACCTGGAGATTTTTGTAGCTGGGTGAGAAAGCAGGTTGTTAAAAACAGCCTTTTGTTACTCGAAGTTAGTTTCATTCAAGTTTTGTAAATCCTAAATCTCTTTGTGTGATATCTAACTCAAAATCAGAGGCTAAAATAAAAGTACACCATAATTTTCCAAGCTAAAGGTTGAAGACAAAGGCAAAACAACAAGAGATGGTAGGGTGCCCTGAGGCTCACTCAGCTGATGAAAATAGATGTGATTGGACAGAGCGGCATTGATGGGAACTGTTTGGCAAGCCTGCCACTATCCAGTGAAGCAGCAATGCATTTCTCAATGCTTAACAGAATATTGATGGACCAAAATGACCCTGCTTAATAAATGTCATTTAGCCAAGACACCGTATTCAGCGGGTATGCATGGTAAAAATGCATTACACTAGTTTTATACAATAGATGAAGGTGGGACAAGTCACTGTGGTGCCACTTTTGTTTGACAATAAGCTCATAATTAGGCTGTATGCCCATGTTAACAGTCGGAACAAAGAAGAGTGTTTAAAGTGTCGATGGATAAGTTGTTTGTCCTCCTTGAGGCCTCTTTTCTGTGTCACTTTTATTATGATTAACTGATGTCAAAAATATCTCTTGGGGAAAAGCTTCAAAGGCTTTTGTAATCTATATCCAAACGTGTACAGCATTTAAGAGATATTTGGAACCTAAATATTTATAATATCTTAAATTTTGTTTGATTTTGACTGCAATCTGTCCCCTGATGCAATTAAAGGACGATTGATTTAATATGTACCCTGAAGAAAATCTGGAATTAGTTATCAAATCCAGGTTATAGCTTTGCCAACTTTTGCCCATTGTGTGTATATATATATAAATATATATATATAAAAACATATATATATATACGTATCTATATAAATGTGTATATATATATATATATATATATATATATATACATATAAATACATATTTGTATATATATATAAAAATATATATGAATATATAAATAAATATATATATATTTATATCATGAAAAGTTAAAAAGAAAATAGCACTACATGATTTAGGCTTCAAAATTCCTGCTGACAGTCTCATGTAATGAAGATGTAACAGCTGTGCCATTGGTGCCTGTTGACAGCTACAACGGCCCAAACCTGGTGCTAAAGTACGACAAGCAGAAGAAAAGGCTTGTCAACATTGCTGTTGACAACCGTAGCTCCCCGTTCTACGCCCTGAGAGACCGCCAAGGCAACGCCATCGGAGTGACGGCGTGTGACATCGATGGAGACGGTCGGGAGGAGATTTATGTGCTTAACACCAATAACGCCTTCTCTGGTACAGTACATGCTTTTACACACACGGATACTCTTTCACAAAATGACATCGACAAATGCATCTGTGCACACTCACACAGGGGTTGTGCTTTTTTTCTCGTTCAGACACAAAGCAGGAGAATCAGTATGCAGATATTAAGCTTATCTCATCTGAGTCTTCATCAGATAACGGATAAGTTTGTGCTGCTATTAATCAATCTGAGAGCTACAGAGCGCACACTGCCAAAACTACAACAACTCACCTCTCTCATTTTTATAAAAATGATAGAGGTCACTTTCAGCCAAAAAAAAACCCTCTTGTGTTTCCAATCACCCACGGTTCTTGTGTTGCATAACACCTCTTTACTCTCCCAGCAATCTTTGCCTCTCCTGAACTCTGCTTCTCTCTGCAACAAGGTCGGGCAACATATTCTGACAAGCTGTTTAAGTTCCGTAATGGACGCTTTGAAGATCTGCTGAACGATGACATTAACGAACACAGAGATGTGGCCAACCGTATGGCTGGGCGCTCAGTGGCCTGTGTGGACAGAAAGGTAACACACACACACACACACACACACACACACACACACACACACACACACACACACACACACACACACACACACACACACACACACACACACACACACACACACACACACACACAAAGTAGAGCATATGCAGATTCGCACACACGCACACACACTCACACGAACTCCCCAGAGTGTCTTCTGCCTACATGCATGGGTGCTTCTGTTTGTTTACCAGTGATAACTCATGCCCTGCCTACGCCGCCCTTCTCAGCATGTGCTATGACAGTTCATTTGGGGGAATGGTGTGCCATTTTCTCTCTTCTGTCCATCGCACCAGTGTAATTACAGAAGCCAGGGCTCGTTTGTTTTATAGAACATCGTACGAGGGGAGGAGTGATGACTGCACACTACTGCTTCTGCCCGTAGCATTTTCTCTCTCTCAGTCCCTTTCCCATTGTTTTCTTCCCTCTTTCCACCTCCTTTACTCCCTTTTTTTCTTTCTCTGACTGACACGCTCACACTCTCTCTTTGTCTCTTATCTCACACAAATGCATACAGTTCTCACTTCTAATCAGGCGAAGGGATAAAGAAAGTAATAGTGGGAAGAGGACAGTAGGGATTACAATAGATTTTTTTTTTAACCACTGTCCCATCTCACTGAACACTGATAGGTTGTGCAGCTGCCAAACCGATTGGAAAGATATCTGCTTTTAATGGCATAATGCTTTTAGAGGAAGCCAAAACCCTGATGTGTTTTCTTCCATGCTAGTACCAGCAGACGGATGGAGAGAGAGAATACATTTTCCTATTGCTGAACAAGTTTTATTAGGACAGATTTGGACGGCAGAAGGCCAAAACCGCAGCATGTTGTATAGGTGGCTAGGTAGCTAATGTGTTTGGTCTTGTTTACTCGTAAATAAAGGGTTATCATTCAGAAAAAAGAGGGATAATTAGTCATTCAACAGTTCCATCCCTCCCAGTCTCCTTGAAAGTGAAGTTCCATCATTAGTCTTATACAAACTGATGAAGGAGACATATTGAGGGATCTCACGTTGAACTGATGGATTGTCTCACTTTTCACTGACAGGCAGGATGGAGCTTCTGGAAATAGGTGGATTTTAAAAGCCACAATAATTGAAATACATTTGATAAAAAAGTCCTTTTGAAAACAAAAAAACAAAAAGGCTACATTAGAGGTGGTAGTTTATTCAGGCTTCTCAGTGATAGCGGGAAAGACTGCTGTAAAGGGCACGCAATCTCATACCCTCCCTGCACCATCATGCACTTTGCAGGCATGCTTGTCCACTATTCACAATGCCAATTCCAGTCACAGAAATTAGCCTTGGGTGAAGACTTATTGAAAAATCGTTGACTTTTAAGTTTGTTAAGTAACTGCCAGAGGCCTTCAGGTCTTTTTTTGTAGCTCATTCTCATTTTGTCAAGCGTGTGTGTGTGTGTGTGTGTGTGTGTGTGTGTGTGTGTGTGTTTGTACAACCCACTCCTCCCACCTCAGCAGACCATAATGTGACGCTTCATGACATTTACATCAACTAGACTCATTTACTTCTTGTCTTGTAAAAAATATAGTAGAGGTAACACAAACGGTGAAATGGCGTGTATGGTGTGAGTGTTTGCATATGTGCATGTGTTTGTATTGATTGAAATATGTTAGGCCTGGTGGGAAAGCTCATTGGAATCCAGTGTGTAGTCTATTAGTGTGGTTCCGTCTGTGAGTTTGTGTCTGCAGGGACTCTGACTGATAATGGAGTGTGAAATTAATCTCCAAAGGGAGGCAGAGGAAGGAGTGGGGAGAGAGAGGGTGTAAAGGGTAGGAAACAGGGGAAAGGGAGATAAAGGGGAAAGAAAAGGTTTCAGTGGGAGAAATTGAAACTACATAATATGTATTGATAAAACCAAATGACCTTTTTAATCTAAAAACTAAGCTAAAGACTACCGTGCCCAACCTTTTTCAACAATGCAGCAAATGACGATGAGAAAACAATGTGACACATTTGAAAGAGGTCGCTAGTGAAGACACCATATCGTTTTAGTTTCAGGGGAGGCTTAGTGAATGGAGGTGAAAAATATTACATGAGCTATTATATTAGTTTTTAAAAGATTACATAGAAACCTAAAGGTGTGTGATTTGTCCCACTTTCCTAAGTGCCTTAGGAAAGACATTTTCTATGTACTTGGTGTAGTCTGAAGTTATGTCACACATCAAATAAGGATATCTTGCCTCAATTGTTTAGTGTCTATGGGATCAAATGATCATCGCATAGGCATCCAGGAATTGTGTGAAACTAAGAAAGGTTTTCCAAGGTTTTTCTGAGAGGAAGCCGATATAGAGAATTATCAAGTAAATGTGCTGTTCCCAAAACAATCTGTTATGCCAGATTTACGTATTCAGGAACCAACAGGCTTGAGAGCCACAGTCAAGGTATGGAATTAACGAAAACGTTTTGTCTTGACATTTCTGGCTGAATAAAAAAATAATTGGTGATGGTGACAGCAATGAAACAATTCTTTAGAAAAAAAACTGTGGTTAAGGGAGTTCCAATAAAAACTGTAGACGCTTAAGTCTGTGATTTATAAATAGCCACTGATCGCCATTGTACTTGGGTGGCAGTGAGACAGATATCTCAAAAACTTTAGCTGAATAATCAAATTATTTATCAACTCACATTTAGCTACACATGTCATTCCTGGTTTGCCGTTATGCTAAGTATATTAAATATATAAGAACAGTATATTAATAAATGTAAACTATTAATTTTTTCCCCAGGGTACAGGCCGTTATGCCATCTACATAGCCAATTATGCCAGTGGTAACGTGGGTCCTCATGCTCTCATTGAAATGGATGAGGCAGCGAGTGATGTTTCACAGGGCGTCATTGCCCTCTCCAACGTGGCAGAGCAGGCCGGAGTCAACAAATTCACTGGTAGGTATAAAGAAATTACTCTGTGTGTGTGTGTGTGTGTGTGTGTGTGTGTGTGTGTGTGTGTGTGTGTGTGTGTGTGTGTGTGTGTGTGTGTGTGTGTGTCGTACACCATCATCCAGCACTACTGGACCTTCAGTCTGATTTACACAGACATCTGCTGAGGAGTATTGTCGTACCCATGGAGTCTGAAATATAGGACTACAGTATAGAACGGCTGCTAGAAGTACGGGAGAGCTGGAGAGCCTGCCAGGTGACAAAAAGAGAACAGGCATGAGATGAAAGAGAACATGATGAGTGTAAGCGTGAGAGAAGTGTTAGTGGGCTCTTTTGGCTCTGTCAGCTATTTACTCCAGTCAAAGTCACAGGGAAGCAAAGGCAATACACACATACATCAGAACAGCTCAAGGGCCCAGAGATGGCGTCTATTACAGCCTGGCATATCTCCCGCTAACTTTTGAAGGTGTGACTAAACGTATGTGGACATCACTACAGCATAGTATGTGTTATGTACAATCAGCTGAGTCAGTCTGATCAAAGTTTTACTGTACATGCCAGAAAGGGAAACAGAGACTGTAGAGTTAAATATTTTTAATGTTGACAGGAAGCTGCTGGTGACATTTTACAGATTGGTCCTAGAATAACTCCTGACCCTCCCCCCGATTGGTTTGTAAGGGGATTTCAGGGGCCAATAAAGTCACTGGTGAGGAGCAGAGTTCCCTGTTGGACATTTTTATTTGACAGATCACCCAAAAAGCCAAATCCATCTTGGCAATTTCACTTCATCGTCTCTTTAAGGAAGATACATGCTTCTCAAAATTAAGTTTAATAGTTTCATTTATTCCATGTGCATATATACCATAAACGTCCCTCACATCTCACCAACGCACTTTTGTTTTATTCTTGTTTGCTAAAGTTTTGATCACATTGACCATTTGTTGTATTTATATTGTGCAACATGTCCACCATTTGAATGTCTCCTATTGTCTTAAATGTTGAATGTGTTTTTATTGTTTTTCTTTAGCTGCCTTGCTGCAAAAGCTCTTACGGGAAAATAAATATCTGAACTGCCATTTAAATGATTTTAAAACTGAATGGATGACCTTGAAATATTCAGTAGCACTGAAATTCATCACCGCACCTCAGCTCAGCTGGATCAACACTTCACTTAACCCCGTGATGGATACCTGTTTTGGTATAGAAGAGGAGAACAATAAATGCCAAAATGAAAGATTTCACCATGATCTATTTCTTTGATAATAGCGCTGCCTCTACGATACTTCGTTTTAACCATTGAAAAGTCCTTGACGCTGATGTCAAAGTAAATTTTGGAAATGGGAGACGACTTTGTATTTGATCATAACAGAATCAATCTTCATCATCTATGGATCTTTTAACATGCAGGATGCCATCTAAGCCACCAGAGGGGCAGGACGAGCGGCCCAGAATTGCTGTGAATGATGTACGGTGGACGGCTTTGTCATCAAACTGCCGTTAATCAGAGCAAAGGGACAGGCAGTAAAGTTGTATATCTAATGGTTACATATCTCCGGAGAGACATTAGTAGTTTATGGCCATAGGGGGCGAGTGATATTTGTCTGTGCTGAGCGGGCTACTAAATCAGTAGCAAGTCCTGACTCACAGCACTGACTCTGCATACTGGAAGGGCAATCAAAGCCGCTCAACTCCATAATTAGACTTCGCTAGTCTCAGATGAGACACTTTAGTGATAACACTTCACTTTATAGAATGACATTGGAAAATCCTGGAGTGACAAAAATCTTTTCATAAGAAAATTACTATTAGCTTTTGGTTAACGCAAAAGATTCTCTGCATGTGGCGCATCTTTGTATTAGTTTGAGCTAGTTGTGCCTAGATGTGTTTGTCTGTGTGTGTGTGTATGAGTGTGTGTGTGTGTGTGCTGTGCGTGTGTGTGTGTGTGTGTGAGTGTGTGTGTGTGTGTGTGTGTGTGTGTGTGTGTGTGTGTGTGTGTGTGTGTAGCCCATCAGAGTCAGTGTCTGTGTCAGCAGAAAGACCTGACCTGCTTGGAGGAAATGGCCTGGAAAGACAGTAATGATCTCTCGCCGTTCATTTTGTTATGGCACTGATCCCTCTCCCTCGGTTCTCTCTGTTGTTTCACTCATCCTCCTAATTTTTCCTTTCTAAAACAGGCTGTCCACCTAATTTTCTCGTACCGTTGAGCCTCCTCTCTCTGTCTCTGTGCAGGGGGGCGTGGTGTCGTGGTGGGGCCCATTGTCAGTCAAACCCTGTCCGATGTGTTTTGCGACAACGAGTACGGCCCCAACTTCCTGTTCAGGAACAACGGAGATGGAACTTTTACTGATGTGGCGCAGCAGGCTGGTAAGAGGAACGTACACATTTTAACAGACTACATTACATGTCATTCAGCAGACGCTCTTATCCAGAGCGACTTACAGTGAACTAACTACAGGGACAGTCCCCCTGGAGCAACTCAGGGTTAAGTGCCTTGTTCAGGGGCTCAATGGTGGTAGATCTGGTATTTAACTCACAACCTTCCGGTTTTCTATTTGGAAGCCAGACCACTAGACCACCACCATCCCGCCCCACCAGATCATAGCCTTAGATCAGGGGTCTCAAACTCAATTTACCAGGGGGCCGCTGGAGGTAGAGGCTGGGTGAGGCTGGTATTCCAAAAAAAAGTACAACTGATCCAATCTTCTCAATCTTTAGTAATAACAGTTCAGAACATGAATGGTTCTTCAGAACATAGGCTTCTCTTACCTACTCCTTGCTGCCAGAGACCTGGCAGCACTTCCTCTTACACAGCTGAGCCACATTTGGCTTGAGAGGAGGAAGCAATTGAGACCCTCAGTATAATAATAATAATAATACATTGAATCTATATAGCGCTTTTCAAGACCGTATGGCTTGAAGATGCTCATTAGTAAGTTTGGACCTGTACTTTGACTTATTAAAGTTCATGGTGGAGAAGAGCTTTTCACATAGATATGTGCTCCCAAAAAGGCACATGGCCCGCTTGAACATCCTGGAAAGCGGGTGTGTCTTGAAGTCTGCAAACCTGTGATCAAATTCCTCCTGTAGCTTTACAACGGCATCAGTATATTTCTCACCACTGAATGGTGTGCCCACCTCCATGAGTGCCTTGCATGCTGGGAAATGGTAAGGTTTGTCTGAGAGAGCTGGGCTTTCCATAACACAAGTTTTGTGGAGAATGCTCTGACGTTGTCATAGGCAGCACTGAGAAGCTGCCCCTGGCCTTGTAATGTCTTGTTCAGTACATTCAGCTCTTGTGTGATGTCAACAAGAAAAGCTAAGTCCATGAGCCATTTGGGATCACTTAGCACAGGAACAGCCCGCAAGTTTGAGTCCCATGCCTTAGATCATTTAATTCTAGACACATTCTGCAAAAACAATACAGAAGATAAGCTTTATTGTATGCTAGAGTGTATTACCATATACCTGTAGGTGTGGAGGACCCCATGCAGCATGGCAGAGGAGTTGCTCTGGCAGATTTCAACCGTGACGGCAAGACAGACATCGTCTATGGGAACTGGAATGGACCTCATCGCCTGTACATGCAGCTGAATAACCGCAAGCAGAAGTTCAAGGTGGGTCCATATTTGTTTCCTGGGTATTTAACAACTCTTAATGACCCAAATTACAAAATGCATATGTTGTGGTGTCGAACCATGTATTGTAGATAGTTGTCAACCGTTTTGGTTTGGACTATTTCTTTGGTAGAAACAGTTTCCAATAAAAACTGTTCACAGGTAGGTCTGTGGACAATCCAGTGTAACCAGCAGCACTCATTTATAATGTACAGTCTCTGAGTGGAGCGGTTCCCCCATCAGGGTATCAATGATGTAGAAGAGTTTCAGAGAGAGGTTGTATTTTATAGGTTTCTCTCTCTTCTTCTTTCTCCAGAATCAATGTCTAATGAACAAGCAGCACGAAGACAGCAAGTCTCACCTATTAACTCTGTGAATCACGAGAGTTATTAATGCTAACATATTGCTAGTGAATTAGCAGCAGTCAGTGCTGGCTCACTTTGGGATTGAGTGGGATTTAAAGTTGGACAGACGGTCATTTACACAACTCCTGTGAGACAGGCAGCAGGGCATGTGTTTGTGTTGTACGGTTAATAGCAGCAGACACAGAGACAGGCTCTGCTGCGTGTAAATCTGCGAAGGTTTCGTGTTTGGTGATCTATCTGTCAGCAGCTGCGACTGCATCTTTTACCACAGAGATAAACGTCACATGAGACATGTTTATAGGGGTCAAACAAGGGGTTAATATGTGCTTAGCCCAATGACAATTCCATCACACACACACAGACACACGCACACACACACACACACACACATGCAGAAGACAAATTGAATTAGCTAGCTGTTGTTTTTTTAAACCAAGATTGTTAAATCACAAGCCCACAACATATTTAAGACCCCTTTCCCCTAAGCTGACACTCCTACTAGCCGTGTTGACCTTTGGCATGTATAATGAAGCTGTTGTATCACTCCAGTAAACCGCTAATTAAATTGGGCTGAAGCAGCAATTTGCCTGAGTAGTAGAAAGTGCCGATTAGGCCTGTTTGTGCTTTAATTAAAATCTATTGCCGAGGGTTTCCTTTCAGTAGGTTTAACACACACAGGCACGCAAAAACACCCACACATATATCATATGTATTTAAAGAGATGGAAAAGGTCCCAGCCAGAAGGGTTGATTTCTCAGTTATTGTGCACCATAATCCGAGCAGGAATAATTATTCACGAAATTATTCCAACCAATTTAAACGGTATAATAAAGTACTATATAATAGGTGCATGATTTTAAATACACACTTTTATAATATTAATTATAATATTTAAACATTTGAAATAAATCCTTGTTGGAAGAAATCTATAGCAGTTATGAATACTTTCTCCCCTTTTATCTCATGTGTCCGTGCTTCATATTTGTTGAGAGTCCCTTTCTCTTTCCTTATGGCACATCTATTCATCCACCTCATAATGTAGTAAATGTAGAACTGTCCCTCCCTCCCTCGTGGCCCTCAGTTGGACATCCCCTCTCCTTCACCTGAGAAGCAGAAGGTCACTGTGAGCCCTCCCCACCTCCGGCTTTATGAGCCTTATAATTAAAACAGGGAGTAAATACTAGAGGGAGTGAAGGGCTGCTCTATAACTCTTCCCCGACTTATCACCGTGTCACTGAAGCGGGGAGATATCAGTTACTTTCTTGTGCAAAAACTCCTCTGCTGAGGAGACTTTTTTTGGGGAAGGAGCGCTGCAGTCTACTTTTCTGTTGCCAAAGGATGTAAAAAAAGAAAAAGTCTTTGTTCTTAACTTTAGGCTTTAGATAACGCTCTTAGTCAGGGTGACTTTCAGTGAGTGAGTGAACAGATGGCAGTCAAGTCAAGGACTGGATACTGATTAATGATGGACATGTTGTGGAGATTGAACATTTGACCTTCAGGTTATGGATCAGTCTCACTGACTCAGCTTCCAGCACCAAAACAGGTTCTAGTGAAAATCCTGTAATACATGACAGTCTCTGTGGTGTTCTTACCCTGCGCTTCTCAGCGTTCACTTGGGATTCAAACATCAGTCACACGACAAAGGCCAAACTGTGGCCTGCAACAGACTAGTTAAGGCTTTTTTTGCCAAGCCGACTGCCAGATAAAGCAGTTGTTGATCACTTGCGGCCCCTACCAGCTGTTTAAGAGGAGTATAAAGAAACATTTTGTGATTAATACACCTGCCCCCAGTCGTCGTCCCCCCCAATGAAAAACAATCCTCCTGCATGTGTTTGGCATCTGTACATTTATGCATGTGTGTGTGTGTGTGTTTTACTGATGTACCATGTGTTTGTTTATTTCCACAGGACATAGCATCCCAGAAGTTTTCTATGCCGTCCCCGGTTCGCACCGTCATGGTTGCTGACTTTGACAATGACAACGAGATGGAGGTCTTCTTCAATAACATCGCCTACAGGGGCCCCTCCGCTAACAGGCTCTTTAGGTACTCACACAGAAATAACAGACAAATGAAAGACACAGACAGACTGACAGACAGACAGACACACGACAGACACACACACACACACACGTTATGGTATGATAGTACATTTTAATCACACTTTGAGAGTGAGTTTAATGGACTGTTCTTGTGACTTGATTTAATATACTAAAACTGGGCTTGGAAGCTGAGAAGAATTTAAAATTCATAGCCAAGGATACTTATCTAGTCTAGCGTCCCGCCTCCTCCTCCACACATGAATGGATCTTTCATTAAGACAGTTTTAGATCTCTTTTTGGCTCACTGTTTGGTTTCCTCTCTAGATAATATTAATGAACTAAGCTCTCAAAATGCAATACATGATACATATCAATTGTTGGGACTTAATAGTAGAATAAACCCATCCTGTCTGAATAAAAAATCTGATCTGGCATATTTTTCTGAACAGGATGCAGAAGTCATGATGAACGTAGCCATGAGCTGCTGCGTCAATTCAAACTGAATATCAATAATCAGTGTAAGCCCCAGAGGTTTCCAGGATGTGAATATTCCTGCAGGCCAGGTCACTGGATGATAATTTGTCTTTCTGGACACGATGATGTGCGACAGGGGTCACTGCCCCACAGCTTGTGGCTCTGCCATTGTCTAATGTGAAGATGAATCAGCTAATCTAATTCTGCTCTCTGGAATGAAAAAAAAGATCAAATTATTGTGCCCACGCTAATTAATTCAGTAAGTAACAACTGATCAATATGTAGCTGAGCCGAGGGGTTTCACAGCCAGGATCAGCACATTACTGCACAGTGAAATGATAACTTTAGGAAACTTGGATATAGAAATGCTTTGTCACTAAAGGTAAAGGCATTAAAGGTAATGTGCATGATTTCTACAAATTAATGTTTTTTTGAAAACTCAAGGGCATATTTCAAAACAACTTTTGACCAATTTTTCCCTTTTTTATATGTGTGTGGACTTATGTGTGTGTGTGTGGTTTTAGTTTTGGGTGTGCAGGTTATGTTACTTATCTATGTATTATTTAGAATTTAGAATACAATAAATTACTACCTCATAGTAGTGAAATAATTATTGAGATCCACCACACTGCACAAAGTAAAAGTCTCTATACAAACTTCCATGCAAAAAAAAGTCTGAAAGTATTAAAAGTCAGCAAAATGTATTTAAATACAATATCAACAATGAATGGTGACTGGGCCCTATAGATGTTATTGTTACAATTATAATTATAATAATGATTATATAATGATTATAATTGTAATTAATAATAATAATAATATAATAATAATAATTATATATATATAATAATAATAATAATAATTATTATTATTATTATATATTACATTATTGGAGTATTATCACTGATGTATGACTATCTAAGTACTTTACGTACAGTTTATGATATTTATTTACTGATCATATGTTTTGCAAATACAATCGTAACTAATAAACTAATAAATGCAGTGGAGTAAAAAGTAGAATATTTTTCTCTATAGTATAAGTATAAACTAGCATACCAAGTAAGGTATAAGTACCTCAAAATTGTCTTTGAATACAACACCTGAGTACATTAACTCAGCTACTTTCCAACACTGGTTATATATTTATAGTGGAGTTGGTATTCATGTTTTAGTATTTTGATGGGTAATTAATGTGACGTTGATTTGATAGGGTGAGCAGGAGAGAGCATGGAGACCCCCAGATAGAAGAGCTGAATGTTGGGGAGGCATCTGAGCCTGAAGGACGAGGAACCGGTGAGTGTGGCAGAACAGACAGCTGTGTGACATCCACGATAAGCAGCATAAGAACAAGCCTCATATGTACTGTTCCAACATCTTACAGTTAGAGGGCAGCAGAGCTCCACCAGGTTTTCCTCATGTCCTATATAAAGAAAAAGAGACTTTTTCCACATAATTAGTTCTATGACTTTTGAAACATTGTGTTTTCCTGTGTTATGATAATGAATGTTATGTAGACTGTTTCCTGAAGTGTTTAGTTTCATCCTTACAGGAGCTGTAGCCACAGACTTTGACGGTGATGGGCGTCTAGAACTGCTGATATCTCATGGTGAAAGTGCAGCACAGCCTCTCTCTGTCTACAAAGTCAACCAGGTGAGTGTTTGTGAGACATCTTAGAAATCAGAGTAACACACAATGTAGTGTAATCCTAACACAATTCCTCCCTTTTCTGTGTTTTAGGGGCTCACGAACGCCTGGCTGCGAGTGATTCCTCGGACCAAGTTTGGTGCTTTTGCCCGAGGAGCTAAAGTGGTGTTGTACACTAAAAAGAGTGGCCCGCACACACGGATCATCGACGGTGGCTCAGGGTACCTGTGTGAGATGGAGCCTGTCGCTCACTTTGGCCTTGGTAAGTTTTTAACGATTGAAGGACACAAAACTGATGCAGGGATTGAACATGTAACATCCTAGTGACGTCTTCAGATTGCATGTTATGTTTAACCTACAATCTTAAACCCAATGATATGAAATTCAAAATAAAAAAAACCTTGTTGATTGATTAACTAACCATTACAGCACAGCTCTTTGCCACAGCAGGGTAAGGGGTAGACAGATAAAGAGAAATGGACACAATGCGCATTACAAAGAGTAGCAGAGAGAAGGAAAATGAAAGCTCAACGTGGAAAGCATTGTTTTAATACCTCCAGTTTGATTGGACACCCAAGGGTGAATAAGTTGTCTGTGGGAGGGAGATGAGTGGACAAAAGCGATGGCAGACAGGTGCTGCAGCCGGAAGCCGACCGGGTCTCCTTCTACTCCCGTATGAGTGTCAGCTTGTGGTCATCCAGGCCTGGTAACTAGCCAACCGCTACTTCCTTGCCCAGTTCTGTATCAAGCACGGATCAACTCTGGAGGCCCTCAATTTTAATGCCTAATTACTCACAATAGAGCAAACTTTCCACACCATCATGGCTTCAGGACAGACCTCCACACTTGTAGGCATGTGAAATACACTCTACACAACTAAATGAGAGGGTGTCATGAGGGTGCAGAACAGGTGAAATATTGTTTGGCTCTCAGGCAGCACACCTGCTGAGTAGATCACTGTCTGAGAATGTAACTCAAGATCTGTTTACATTACAAATGCCACTTTAATTAAGCGCTGCAGAGGCCCTGTGGAGAGTGGCTTTCTCTTTGCCTGATATAGTTAATGGAGATAGAAGAGGAGAGTGCCACTCTGTCTCTCACTGTGTTTGTGTCAATGGAAAAGAGAGGAAGGAGAAAGCTTTATGAGCCTGCGAGAATCCCTAAAGGACATATGAATCTCTGTGTGTGCTGTGTCTGTGCTGTATGTCTGACCAGGTAAGGATGTTGCCACCAATGTGGAGGTGTACTGGCCAGATGGTCGTTCAGTGGCCCGACCCCTGGAGCCTTCAGACATCAACACAGTGATGGAGATCCACTATCCAAGAGATGAGGAGGAAGTCACTCCTACTGTGGAAATAGAGGTAAAGCACTGCTTCATAGTTATCCAAAACTCTCATAATCGAAAATGAGCGTTGATCTTAGCCACTATGTGCAGAATTGGAAAATGTGGATCAGCAGATAATTCAGGTTAACCTGGCCATGCACAGACCTCACAATCTTTCACTGTTATTTTTCTGCAAATCAAAAAACGCATGCCATCACAATAACTTAAAGATGCTATGGTTGTGTGAAAATTAAAGGGATAACCAACATAAAGTGTTGCAGTAATGTGTTGGGCCTCTGCAAGCTTCCTTGTTCTTTGGCTTAGAGCAGGGGTGTCAAACTCATTTTAGTTCAGGGGCCACATACAGCCCAATTTGATCTCAAGTGGGCCGGAACAGTAAAATCAGAGCACTACTAACCTGTAAATAACTCCAAATGTTTCCTTTTGTTTTAGTGCAAAAAAGCACAAGTACATTCTGAAAATGTTCAAATGTAATGGACTATCTTTTTACAAAATATTATTAACAACCTGAAATTTCTTAAGAAGAAACCCTGTAATTTCAACAATATTATGCCTATTATGTAAATGTTTATCATTTACGCATGTGCATTACAACTTACAGATCACAGTGTATCTACAAAAGGCACAAAACATTTAGTCACAGGAGTCTGGAACTGAACAATATAGTATTTTACTTTATGATGAAAACAACAACATTTTACACTTTGCAAAGTCATCCTGCGGGCCGGATCGGACCCTCTGGCGGTGCCGGTTTTGGCCCGCGGGCCTGCATGTTTTACTCCCCTGGCTTAGAGTCTCTAGAAGTCTACTGGAGGGATGAACTGCATTCTTCCAAATAATGTTCCCTCATTTGGTGTTTGATTGTGTTGAGAGTATTTTTCATTCAAAACATTCTTGTTTCTAATTGGACTCACGGTGTCTTACAGTGCGGTCATGGGTTTGCTCTGAATGAGAATGGCCGTTGCACAGGTGAGTTTCAAAGATGTTTCTGTTTACCCATCTATGCTTGTGTCCTTGTTTAAAATTAAGTGTTCCCTTCCCTCGCCTCTCCCTCCCTCAGATAAAGATGAGTGTACCCAGTTTCCCACTGTGTGTCCCTCTGACCGCCCTGTCTGCACCAACACCTATGGCAGCTATAAGTGCCGCGGCAAGAGGAGATGCAACCAAGGCTTTGAGCCCAACGATGATGGGTCAGCCTGTGTGGGTGAGTGAGAGGTTCTGGCAGAGTCAGGGTAGACTTAGCTGGATTACCAAGATCAGGAGAACAAAGGAAGCACTGCCAGAGAACGAGATGTCTTAAGCTGCCTTAATTACTGTGGTTTTGAGTAAAGGCTTAGAGGTGCTAACATTCCTCTGACCGTGTCCCCTCTCTGCACCCCGCTGTCTTGCATGAGCTCTCTTTCAGCAATAAAGACGCAGATGTTGGCTAACTTTTCCCACCCTCTCCTTCGTCTCTTTCTCTGCAGCCCAGGTGGCTTACTTTGGGGGTACGCGATCTTCTGGGGAACGCAGGCGCTCGGGCCTTTCTTTCTGGATGCTCCCCGTCTCTGTGCTACCACTCGTCTCTACCCATCTCCAGACTGGACTACTGTAGCCATCACTCTCTTTTCCCCTTCCTAACTCTCTCCACTGCTAAGAGGGGATGTACATAAACTCTCGGAGTAAACCTTTCACTGAGAATCTACTCCTTCTTCTCCTATGTGGATCTCTGCTCTCTTTTCCATCCGTTATTTACAGCCTTGCCCCCTCCTCACCACTGCTATGTGTCACCTCTTGGCTCCCGGCCCCCTCTGGACTATAAAGAAACACACAGGGAGCATGCTCGCTGGGAGCTGCGGGGTTCAGAACTGACTGTGTCACACCCGCACAGCCCTCATGTCATCACCTGGCACTTATCTTAGTGGGACCTGAACTGATGCCAAGTCAATAAGTGGAGCCGCAGCGTACAGTGTACACCTCTGAACATACAGTACAGCAGACAGATTTACCGGCTTCACAGCCTGCATTCATTAGAGACACGCTGAGAGCCCATCTGTATCTCCACAATGCCACTATGTTAATCCTTACAATGTCACTCCCATTCTTATTATGGGCTCACCGGGAGGCTGAGGAACACCAGGTCTTCAAGCTTTTAGGTTCTGTGTGTGAGTGTGTGTGCGTGTGTGTGTGTGTGTGTGTGTGTGGGCGTGTGCGTGTGCGTGTGTGGCGTGTGTGTGTGTGTGTGTGTGTGTGTGTGTGTGTGTGTGTGTGTGTGTGTGGGCGTGTGCGTGTGTGTGTGCGTGTGTGTGCGTGCGTGCGTGTGTGTGTGTGTGTGTGTGTGTGTGTGTGTGTGTGTATGAGTGTACTGTGTCCAGAGAGTCGGGTAGAGGAACATATGCCAGACAATCTGTCTCCGATGGTAGGTTACATTTTGTTACCTATTTATAAGACAAGAGCACAGTGAAGAATATAAACACACGTGTAATTGTGTGTGAGCACAAGAATAGGCAGGAACTCATTTAAGTTTCATTTAAGTACAGTAGCAGGAAGGTGTACTTGAAACATCCTTTACTTACTTATTAATTGACACATTGCAGAACTTTACATTTTAAATGAGCATCAGCTTACAATATTTACTGCTAATACTAATGTCTAACGTATGCCTAAAGTATTTATTGTTTATTTCCCCATTTAAATCAAATAGGGGCTGGTAACAAGAATATGAAGACAAAAAGGAGAGGATATTATTTTCATGGACCATGATTTTTCTTTAAATACATTTTTTCCCCCCAACATAATATACAAGTTTAAAGGATAAATCTGGTGATATTTAACAAAAATATTGTTTTTCTAACTAACTCAAGTTATTGTTGATTTGGGTCTTTTTAGAGGATTTATTGATTATTTATTATAAATCTTTTGGCAGAAAAGATGATCAAAAGGTGAAAACATTGTCCCCCACAAGATGTTGACAGCATGTTGACTGACACATTTCACATTATTCTGCAGGGGAGCATCAGCTCTCCTCTCTGTAATCCCACTGCAAACACTGACTGCGCAACACAAGCATCCTATGTAGAGTTCGACCTTCTCTCTCTGCCACAGCAGAGGATATATTCATCAAGTGTTGGCAAGTACAGTCCTCCAGAGTAGTTAGTATGAGTGTGTGTGTGTGTGTGTGAGTGTGTGTGTGTGATTCATGGATTTCTCCCTATTCACTCGGTGAGGCAAGTGTTGTGTATTTTGGAAATATTTGTCTGAAAACCTCACACATTCCATTTAGGAAACAGCACCACAATGAGCCCCTTGACATTAGTCCCAGAGTCCGCTAATGAGATGGACACAAACCACAGATGCCACCTGTAAATATCTAATATTTCAGCTGAGATTTAGAGACTGAACTTATTTCTCTCTGAGACATTTTTAATGAAAACTAAGAGGCATTGGAGCATGAAACACTAATAAACAAACAATGATGGATGTGTTAAAGCAATTAAAAGTACTCACCACGGATGTCTGTTGGATCCCCGTCAACGATGTTCTCATGCTCTCTCTGTGAGCCAAAGACTCTGGAGCAGAGAGAGAACAAGATCATTTTCACATTCAAGTCAAATATTTGAACGTTTGCTCAGAAATGTTCATTAACAAATATGTCAAAGAGGTTCAACAGAGGTTGCTGTAGAGATGTTATTGTAAAGGACAGAATGGAAACGCTTTTGTAGTTTGAACTTCATTCGTGGGTCAGATTTGAACTTAAGGTCACAGTTTGCATGAACAATAAGATTCAAAATTGCACGCTTTAAAAGGACATACCGGTGTTTTTGACCCTATGCTCACATTCTCATTCCTAATCTCCACAAAACTCACAACAATGTAGTCATCTATTGTCAAAGACATGGTTGTGTAAATCCAGTTTGTATCTTTTCCTATACATGTGTTGAAATGGGTTGTGGCATTTTAGATAATTCTGATGTTTGTAAACAGAGAAAAGATAGCACTGAGGAGTGTTGGCTATTTGACAACTCTTAACTATATGTATATGCAATATGCAGCCAAACATACCATTCACAGTATTGACTGTATCTACTCATTATACAAGACTCAATTCAACATATGAAGCTTTTCTGTGTTCACTGAAACTGGAGTTTATAAAACATATGAGGCAATGCTGAAGAAAATAAATCAAAACATATTATTCACAGTGATGGATTACTTCGCTCAACTACTGTAGACATACCTGGAAGTAGAGTAACGTATTTTTTGGATAGAGTGAAAGTACATGTTATTCGGTAATTACAATAACAGAATAGACTCCACTCAAAGCAAGGTAAGCTTTTCACTTTGTGTTGTGTAAACTGTGTAATGTACCTTAACAATGTCATTGAATGATGTCCGACGATCTGCAGGATGGATGCGCTGTGTGTGTGTGTGTGTGTGTGTGTGTGTGTGTGTGTGTGTGTGTCACTGCCAGCATTGTTTGCGTCCCAGAGGCTCCAGCTGTGTTTCTTTCTGCTAAAATGAACTGCAACTGGAGATGTCCCTGTGAATAATAAAACCTGGAACACGATGCTCAAAGTGTGTGTTTCAGGGGAGTTTGGACCAGTGTGTGTGTGTGTGTGTGTGTGTGTGTGAGTGTGTGTGTGTGTGTGTGGGCTTGGGCTCCATGTGGAAAAATAATTCAAATGCTTTTTTTTGTTGCATGCTTCAGACCACTAATCACAAAATGTCCCACAAACAGCAATTACACAATGTACACACGCCACGAAACGTTCACAGAAAATGACAGATGATCAGATATACATGTTAAGAAAATATTTGTACGGTGCGGAAATGACCAGAAAAAAAGGAACGGAAGGAGACGAGAAGAAAGAGCTGCATGAATGTGGATGTGTACACTGTAGTGGCCATTTATTTTTAGCTGCAACCAGAGGGTATATATGTTTATTTTCTCTTTAGTTTTGTGAAAACGAGCTTGTCCCTGATGCAAATAAGCAGGCTTTTCAGAGCTTCAAGAGTAGTCTCGCTGTCTCCTGTGTCTTCAGGAAAGTGCAGGGGTTGGTTACAGCCCTGTTATCACATTAATGCTTCATTGTCCCTACCTATAATTGCCTGAGCACATCTCAAGTCATTTGATTTCAATTTATTTGATTAATTTCACCATGCCCAAACACTAAAACAAGTCAATGACATTACAGATTAAGCTACTTCAACAACCACTTGGGCATGAATGGCATCACACACAACAGCTGGCTGTTAAGTAGGTTGTAGATAATTGTAAATGCTGCTCATTTCAAGCCATCAAAGATAATTAAAGAAGCACTTTATCAAATGGATTGTCATTCATTCCTTTTATTTACATACAGGGTCATAAAAGGCCAGAACAAATCTCAGTATACATAGTATAGTATATATAATAGCAAAATGCATACAGTCCAACGAAAAGTATGTCCAGTTTTTTAAACTTATTTTTGTAGACTGGGCATTTGTATCCATTATAATCACATTGTACTAATTACAGTAAATGCTACAACACATGTGATGGAGCTAGAAACACAAGCTCGTTGCAAAGAAAACTGTATGCAAGTACAGCAGGTCAAAGTTAAACCAGAAAGTCAGTCTGTAATGAATATTTACAGACAGTTTGGGTATTAATTGGACCTATAAGAGAATGTTTTAAACCTTTTATCTCGAACCCTCGAGTCTCCTGCCCTGTCTTTATAGAGATGTTGCTTTGATTCCAGATGTCAGCAATGAACTTGGTGACTGCAAAGTTACTATTACTAATTATTATTATCCCTGCTTTAGGGCCTTGTGTGTGTTGACAGGTGTAGAAAACAGAGACCAAGCATTTCCTCTGCCGTTATCCCTGTTTCCTCCCTGTGCTCTGCAGGATCTCATGCCTGATTCTGTTTAACATTAAAAAGCAGTTAGGAGGGTATCAATCTCAGAACACATCGGCTATCAGTCCGACGTCGAAAAGCCTCTGGGGGCAACAGCTAATGAGTTTGGCCTCTTTTACTCTCCACACAGACTGTTTACCTGGATTCAACCAAAGTCCACTCGAACGCATTTGCCATTGGTCAATACTACTTGCACTACACACGGAAATCAGAACGCCTTCGATATCAAAGTCTTGTCCCATTGCCACCATATTCTGCATTCATATGCAGGTATCTTATACAGCACCATTTATATGTGATCAGAAGTCACGTTTTCACTGAAACCACTAGTTTCCAGCCTTGGACGCTTAACATTGTGTTTCTATGTGGCATTCTGGGCTGCACTTGGGGGAGGTCCAGCACAAGAGCTGTCAATCACACTGAGGTTAAATAAACCGAGCGCATATTCATGCCAAAGCCAATAGGCGAGGCAGCGGTATTGCGGAGGGAAACATCGATTTAAAGTAGAGTCTCCAAAACTTGGCTATGCACAATAAATCAAGTGTGGCTAAAACACAGAGAAATCCTGCAGTTTCCACCATGTCTTAGCTCTTTGTCTCTTCAAAGAGCGACTCAGCACTGTGGTTTTCACAGCAGAATTTCAGAACAAATGTTGAAAATCAGATACACATGTTCAAAGGGTCTGTGCGTGAGTTGGGTTTTGTGTACAGGATGTTTGTGTTTTGAAGGGAGAGGTAGCAGTGAATCTCTCTGTTGCATCACGGTGGTTTAATGCACAATCATAACTCACCGTGATCTTGAATTTGGGCAGATGTGGATAAATGTTTGGAGTTCCTGAGTGAGCACAGACAAAGGATGGATGCCTCATGAGACTCTGCGGTACACTGCCATAGAAAAAAAAGAAAAAAAAAAGATTATACTTGACTGAATCCCTGTTATGTTAGTGTTTGTTGAGGAGGCCGAACTAAATGTGTATGTGTGTGTGATTCCAGTCACAGATGAGTGTCAAGAGCAGAATATAGGAGTAAACTTCCTCCTCTAATGTCACTACAGGCCTGATTTTTCTCCGATGCCAAGTGCTTCTCCTGAGGGGCTTCATGCTCGATGCATAACATGCAAGCACACAATTGTAAACTTCACTATAATGACTGCTCTGCGTTTGCCAGGCACCGCTGGCTCTGTGTTCCAGGAATATTTTTGACTGGCAGCGGTGCCTGGATACTGATTTTCTGTCATTTTCAGGAATAAACATTTTAACCAATCAATACCAGAAAGTGACTTTTTTTTCCCTTCTGGGCGTCCGTAACTCTGAATGAAAAGAAATTGTGGAAAAGGTAAAGCGGGCCACTTTTTTTTCTGTTTAGAGAACAAGGAATGAAAGAGCAGGAAGGGCGTGGAGGAAGTAGAACAGAGAAAGGGTCGTGCAGCCAAAGAACGAGGAATTTTCAAACTTGGAAACTTAAAACAATAGCAGCAACAACCTGTAGCAGAAAGTTGGGGGGAGAGATTTTAAGCTACAAAGGAGGTCTGTTTAAAGGGAGAGAGTAGCTTGTTAGCGTGAGAGTGACCTTTCCCCACAGGTGTTGAGATGTTTCCTCACTCCTCTGCTGTCTTTGAGAAAATATCAGCTCACTCCCACCGCACCTCCTCTGTCTCCACTCCTGTGATCAACACTAAGCCTCAATATCTGCCAGAACGTTATCACTAATTTTTGGCCTTATGAGCAGGCTATGATGGATCTACTGTTCATCTCTTATGCACACATGCTCACACATACACACGGGTACAAAAAAGCAGTGTGGACGGTCACCTCTGCAAAAAATGTACAATGAAACAAGTCAGTCTAAACTAAACCTACATTAAATGATTTGTTGGCCACTCGGGGGCAGTGCTAACATTAACAGTCCGCCGGCACCGAAGAGGAGGAGAAAATAATCTGGACAGATGAACAGCAGCAGGTCGATGCAGCGGAGAACAGGGGCAAGAGGAGGATCTCCCAGCAGGCGATGCAGAACATTGCCAAGGCCGAATTGTGTTCCCAGTCCAACCCTGTCAAGTACGTTTACACGTCTTGAACTGTGTCTGTCTGCCGTTTGGTGCTGAGCAGTTAGTGTACCAAAGTGTTCCAACTGTGAGGCTGAGTGGAGGGAGAAATGTGAGGTATGGGTCTCAATTGGCATCAAAAATAATGCACCTTGTCTAACTCACAAATCTGAACAAAGACATCCAAAATATATTTTAAGATACATTTTTGACATCCACTCTCTGAGGATGTATAGGCACTTACACTTTTAATAACTCCAGAACTTACCTGAGAATCATTACGATTTTAAGTTGTCTGTATGCATCCATTGGTACATTATAAACATGATGTGCTGCTGTAATAGCTAATTCAGCGTACCTTTAATGGTGCCAATTTGGTGTGTACCGACGATTTTGACCTTTAGTTCTGTAATTAAAATAAATAATTTGCACGGTGAAATGCTCATCATGCATATTTTAATGCTCTCCTTTGGGTTCATTAAAAGTTCTGCAGACATCACGTTGTCCTCAGAGTGGACTTTCAAAACAATTGTTGTTATTATGTATTCGTCACAGCCGTTCTTTGGACCAAACATTCTTCGGTCAGTGGAAGTCATGTTGTTTACAGAAATGGATCCTTTGGTGTAGTTAGGTTCCGGTTTTTGGTGGTACTTTATATTAAACTGAAAACCACAAAAACTGTTTTTTAAACTCAAACTTTTGTTGTCCTTAAGGCTTATTTGTAGAGAATCTAAACTGGAACCAAGTAAGTCAGTTTAAGTCCAAGCCTTTCAAATGTCAGTTTTGAGCTTTAGTTATACTGCCTCCTTTAAATAATATTGTTGAGTTCTGTGCACATTACACAAAACTCTCCCAACAGCTGCTTTCACGTTTGCCATATCAGCTTCAAAGTTGATATAATATCAATGTTGTTTACAAATTGTTCCGCTGCCCCCAAGTGGCCAAAATATCTAATTATTTTATCTCACAGGCAGATTTTCTTCACTTGCTTAACAATAGTAACATTTTAGACTAAATAAGAAGATTAAATGACTTAATGTGCATAAGTAGCAAATCATCACTAATGTTGCCACTGGTAAGGTGTGGCTCATTTTTATATTCTTTACTGTATATACTGCCCATCTAAATGACATAATTAACTATTAACTTATGTTGTCAAATACATTTAGTGGAGTGAATAGTACGATGTTTGGTTTGTAGTGGAGTAGAAATATAAAGTAGCATAACATGGAAAGTACCTCAAAATGACTTTAGTGAATGTACTTGCCAAAGTCTGAGGCAGATGGAGAGTTTACTTTCCAGTCTCGACCACCTGGAGATCCTGTACCCTGGTGACATGACCTTCTGTGGACATCCAGAGAAGTGAGTGTAAGAGAGAGACCTAGTGTTACCTCACATGACCTCTGGGCAGAGACACAGCATTGAGTTTCTAAACAACACCAGTGAACCTTGCTAGATACAAACAGCAGCCTCCAGTCACAATAATTCCCTTCATTTAACTGACACTTTATTCATCTCTTGGAGACAGTTGAAACTCTTCTCCACAGGCTTTGGGAAAACAAAATATGAATCCATTTCAATTCATAAATAATTTGATGTAAACACATAAATAGCATCAAGATAAGATATAAATTGCTCTCTCTTAGCAGCACAACCGAGGGACTTTTTGTTGATCAGGGATTACACTTACTGTCGTCTGGCACTTTCTTTGTTTACACACATCATGCAGCATTAAACATCAATGCAGGTTTAGTCTCCCCGAGGTTGGTACACATAATCTTTTACAGTTTTAGGAACACATCATATTGCACTATGAACAATCTCTCACTTGTAACAGCATAACACACATACAGTACTGGTGACTCCACGTCTCTGGACCAACTTGCTGCACTCTAAAATATTGTACAAGATAAATATATGACAAACGGGAATTTACATACAGAAATGGACTATACATCATCACTTGGCCCACAAGTTTTATCTCCTCCTCAGACAAGTGTTGGCACAGAGGTTATCTTGATAGTTAGCATGATAGAGGATCAAGGAGTTTACTGTGCTCCGTGATAATGTATTTACTGTATATCTCAATGTACATCTTTTAACGAGAATACATTTAATATCATAATCTTTACTCCCTCGGTTTTCCTCATTAATCAAAGAAGTCATTCTTGAAAGAACAAGCTACATAACGCCTTAAAATGTGGCACACAGTGCTTCTTTTTCACCTCAGCCCTAAAGGATAGGTTCAGATCGCGTCAAGGTTATTATAATACACTCCTTAGACACCCATGTCATTATTCAAATGATTATTTGATGCTGTAAACATTCCTCCCTTAATTGTTCCTGCTCTTTCGGTGCATATAGTTTATGGGAGCAACATAAAACAAGACTAAAAGTCAGTAACATTCATCCATTTTCATGTCAATCCATCCAATATTTGTTGAGATATTTTTAATATTCAGTCTGTAAAGTGGAAGGCCAACCAAAAGACCAACAGCACCATCGCTACAGCTGTCAGCATGGTTAATGTGAACTCATCGTTTAAGAACTTTAGTCACATTTCAGACTTCCCCCTGAGGATCATCATCACCCTTCTTTTTACCTCCACAATAACAACTGACATTGTTATTATTATTACAATATCATACGCTACATTATCAACACTATTCAGCACAGAACTAAACGTCATCTTCATTTTACAGAAGATACACAGCAGCGCATAGCTGTACAGACGATATGCTTTAATAGCTGCTCTGACACTTGATGCCCAAATTAGAGAGGATATCAAAACATTAGAAATGTATTTAGGAACTAATACTGGGCAACAGTAATGTTTTGGAATTAAATAGCATTATGGCATTTCCATCCACAAATTCAGCATGGATAATCATTGACAAGCATGTACAGTGCAGTTCTTCTCCTGTACAGTTCGTACACACTCGGTGTGTGTACACATGTTTGCTTTATACATTGTCCAATGAGCTCCTTTATTTGCTTATTGGCAGTGTTAAGTCAGTTTGTAACTGGTCAGTCCGTCAGCCCCAGGTTGGGTATCCATTCCACTGGGATGAAACATGAAGGCATCAAAAAGAACAGGAGGCTGAACACGAGCACAACTGCACTCAACTGCTGTGGTAAACTGTCTTTGTAGGGTCATCCCACTCATCCAGGTAGTAAAATGTCCAGATGAAATTAAACTATCCACTGAAGCAAAACATCTTAAATTCTACAACGACTTTCTAGTGAGCAGTTTAACTTCAGCATGACACTGCTCTGATAAAAGTACACAAGGCTGGTTGCAAGGCCGAGGGTTTTGCGATCATGGTGTGAGGCGAGGTCAAAGAAACAACTGAAAATGGAAAAAAAAGAATGAAAGAAGACAGAAACTATGCAAACAGAAATACAATATGCAGACACTGAAACAGGGATTATTTTTTTCCAGGTCTTTTGTTTGACGTTGTGTGGGTGCGCTGGCTATTGGCATCAACATTTTTGCTACACAATGATCATCTTTTGTCTCCTCAGCCTCCACACACATACAAGCCAGACATGATGCACTGTTTCCCACAATGAGACACAGAAAGTATGCTCCTCACGCTGCATTGTCTTGTGTGTACTGAAGATATTGTATTAGAAAGGAGCCGGGCAGTGCGGCAGTGTGAATAAGTAGTGTTATAAACACTAGGTTTCATTAAGGAGCTAGAAATGATTTGAATATACTATCTTTATCTTTAGACTCAATCTTTTTGGTGATTTTTCTTTCAGAAGTGCAGAACTTCGTCAGTCTGACCCTAGAGGGAGCTACAACTGTGTTTCACTGATACAATAACACAAAAACTGACCCCTATCTTTCTGATAATACATAACAAATGACAGATGGTACCAATGAACTGAGATCCTTTGATGATAGAAAAGTTTCTAATCTGAAATATTCATCTGCATCAACATCTCTCAGTATGTCTCAATGTTGTCGTGTGCATGTCAGATACAAACATCTTCTAAATGTCTATTTCTTTTTATTTGTATCATTAGTAATGATATGCATCTACATCAGTAGTATAGACATAGTAATAGAGGTTCAGGTATTGTATGTATGTACACACTTCCAGGGAATCTAGCGCAGGCTCCAGGTCGACTCCAACTCCACATCTGCCAGAATCTGTGTAATGGAACGCATGGCCACTAGCCACAGGTGTGTGTGTGTGTATGCATGTGCATGCATGTCCCCTCGCTACTGTCTGTATGAGTACCTGGGCACGGTTGTGTACATTTGTATGCATATGTGTGTGTGTGTGTGTGTGTGTGTGTGTGTGTGTGTGTGTGTGTGTGTGTGTGTAGGAGTGTGACCTACAGCTGTGATGTGGATCACTACTATCCACTGCTGTGAATGGGAAGGATAAATAATCCAAGGTGCTCTCTGATATCGAAGCCAAATGCATGTGAACAGAGCATAGAACCGGGCAGTTCCACAGCAGGCCCAATTTGCCAGCATTTAAAGCAGCTTGACCCTAACCACCTGACATGAATGCAATCATTCAGCGAGACCGGAGAACATTGGGTCTCCCTGGAGGCCGGTAGTTTTCCTCCTTCCAGATTTTCAGAGCTGCTACACAGACCTAAGACTACACTACCATAGTAATAGTGAAAACAATCAAGCATTGACATCCAGTCTAATCAAGAATAAGCCTGGTGAATCAGCTCTGCGACAGAGATGCTGTGAGTCATGGAAACAGGCGTGATGGAATAAGAGAAAAGGCAATGGAAAGATTGGAAGAAAAGAAATCATGATAATGTTGGTTTGGATAGCTGGTGGACAGTGAAAGATATTCCCCCCGGATGTTGGCATGTGTCTACTGCCTACGTGTGGGTTCTGCTGCACTTGTTTTTATTCTGTTATCCAGTGTGCAAGCCAGATACTGTTCTTGAGGTGGTACGTCGTAGGCCCCAGCAGGGAGCGTGTGAGTGCTGTGGATCACCTCCTCGCCTTTTTTGTTCTCCACTTGTCTTAGAACCTGGTGCTCTCATGTTTCAGCATGCGGATGTTGGTAAGCGTCCCGCTGCCCCTGTGGTGGTACCCGTAAGCCTGGCGCTGCCCCTCCAGTCACCGAGCACTGCTGCCTGCCGACGACAAGCTGCTGCTGGGACTGGAGCTGCCCGAGCCCCGGTCTTCAAACACACTGATCTCTAGCTGAGGACACGGAGAATGTCAAGGATCATCATGATTGAGCGTATTCAAATACAGGGTTGAGAAAGTGCTAGCGCATACAATTCCAAAACCTCCCCACAACAGCTCTGGATCCTGTCATATTAAAACCCTCTGCTCACTTATATGCGAAAAGCTCGAGCAGACCATAAAATATATCTTTTTGTACTTCTCACACTTTATTTTTCATCCCAGAGCGTTGTCATGTTCATGTTGGAGTGTACAACCCAAACAACTGATCTCAGATGAGGTGTGTATGAGGAGACACTGCTACTTAGAGAGGTCAGTGAATGACATGAATGAAAAGAAAAACACACAACAAGTCACTGTGTGTGTGTGTGTCTGCTGCTTTCCTCCCTCTGCATCCTGTTGCTTTCTCATTGGATACTGCTTGTCCCCTGTCTCAGACTTGTCTCCAAGGTGCTCTGAATACAATTGCATCTTGTTTTTGCTTGAAAGGGATTGTAGAATCTGGAACAGCTCTCAATGTTTAAAAAAATGTTGATCTCAAAGTGATAGAAGTGAAACACATGTTGTGCTGTTCTTTGGGAGAATGAGGTGACTAGCCTCCACAAACAGAGACCATATTGTATAGAGGTGTATTAACTAATGGGTTGGTCCGATGACTTGGAGCTTGTTCTTTGAGCCAGGTCTATGTGATGGTCTACTGGATACATTCTCTCTCTCTCCTTCTACCTTTTAACTACATGAGGAGCTGTGCTGGGATCACTCTGACTGATGAAGAGAGATTCACAAAGAGCTTTCTTCTGAAAACTAAAAGAACATACAATGAGTTACGTGAAGAGTTAGAAACGATTCATTAAGAGTTTGAACTCAACTTCTTTTGAAATGATAAAAGGAACAAGATGTCCTTAGGAAATACAACACAGCATCACAAGTGCATACTTAGGCTGCTGCTGATTTATCACATCACACCGCTTCTGTTTCACCTTTTCTCATTAAAGGACATAGCATGCTTTTTCAGTCCTGCCTTGCTTTAAATTTACTCCTGGGAATGACAGTTGGCCATTGAACAGCTCCTCTGCAGCAGCTGGAGTTTAAGTGCCTTGTTCAAGGGCACCTGGATGGTAATTTATGAGGAAGATGAGGTATTTCTTATTCATTTATCCAATCCAGATGTTTCTAGTAATTCCAGTGATTCTAACTGGTGACCTTTGACCTCTTGAAGTAAGCCAGGTTTCTGCAACCTCTTGACTACTGCCCCTCACTAGCTGTCCCATTTGGGCCTTTCTATATGTGTTACACACTTAATGCAGCAGATGAGCAAAGGATACAACCCTCATTCCTCTCTCTACGGGGTCTGTGAGCAGCAGACCTCTGGGAGCGTAGATCTTCTCATTCTGCTCCTGGATGTAGCCTGTAATCTTCTTTAGCACCTGCAGGGGGGAGAGGGGGGGGGGGGAAGAGGCGTTAGAAAAGGACAGAGGTACATTTAGAGATAATCGAGATTTGATAAGAGCCATTGGAGGCTAATGAAAACCTAAAAACTTGAGCAGATCATGTGACCTAGAAGAAAATAATCTAAACAGACATTCAATTGGGGATCCATTACCTTCATATTGCTTTTCAAAGTTCACTCTGCGTTACATGTGATAACCATGCACCTAAAAGAGGCTTAACAAGGGCAGAGCTGCAGATACTTTAACATCTCCCTGGGCCGTCTTGGGTGGAAAAAATTATAAAAATGGAAGAAATGAGTTTGCAGTCCTGCGCATAGTTAGCAAACAGCACACGGTACTGACTCTCTCGAGTCATTGTCCGTCTTTATTTTTCCTGAACATTATAATCTAAACTCAGAAGTAATTTCATTACGCTCTCAGTAAGGCAGTTATTTTTATAAATAGTTCCAATCCACTTATGTCAAGCAAGGCTGTATGAATTGAATTACTAAAATTGACGAACTTGAGCCTTTCTCTTTTTGAAGTTTTTCATTTGGAAGCTTGAATTCCTAATTCCAAAGATGGCTCTCCCAAGCTAAATGTCATGCCTTGGTTAACCGTCGGGGCAATTTGGAAACACTCTAAAATGTGAGGTGGACAGTTTATTTGGATTGTATTGGCTCTGGACTTATTTCTCAGTTTTGCAAGTGAGTATTGCATCAAATGTGCTGAAAACCACAGAGCAGCAGTGGAGTGAAGCTGAGCACCACGTTCAGACTTTGGCACACCATTTCAAAGAAGCATGCCTGTATACATCATTCTCCTATGCATTACAACTGCACACACAGTTTGCCCTGGAGACTGGGAGAGTGTTAAAGACAACCTAAGTACTGTGCAGCAGTCCCATCTTGCTGCTGATAGCAACCAAATGACTGCTGACTGATGCCCTGTGATGCTAAATGGACAGATGTTAGCCACAGTGGCATCATTAGAGCAGCTTATTCAGCCTCAGCTATGCCCCCGTGGACATCAACAATGCTGATGTGCCATGCCTCTCCTAAACTCTGCCTAATCATGTCAATCAGCTAAAATCATGCTCCACTGGGCCTCATGTACACTGAGAGAGCTGTGACCACTCCTAAAAAGGAAACGCAATCTTATGCACATCTGCGTGTCTGTTCTAAAACAACACATATTTGTATCACTTAAAGAAAGTTCACAGCATTACATACTGTATATTAAAGCAAAATGCTGTCTTTTTGCAACTTAATTCCTATTGGTTTAGCATTAATTTCTATTCTTGAAACACAGCAACATTGATCAAATGAAGCAACTACTTGTGTTTCTTTCCCAGTCTGACTTCTTTTTAGCAATTCATTGTTAAAACTATCCTTTGAAGTACGCTGTGTTGGGATGAAACACTTTTGTGTCTGATATATTGAACATGACAGATTCACTTCCACTTTTGTAAGTTAACTAAAGGTCACTGCAACACTCAGCTTTAAGAGATTAAAACAATAGAGAGTAAGCAACACACTGAGCTGCGCTCCTCAGGGATGTCAAAGGCCTGTTACAGCTGCAGGCACAGCTGCTAATATGGTGACCCCTGCTAGAGGAGACTAAAACCACAGAAGAATGCTTCTCTCTGTCTCAAATTGGAAGAAGAAGAAGAAAAAGAAGAATAAGATACTTTTCCAATGAAATGTCTGGAAAATGTTAAAATTGTGGAGCAAACTAGACTTGAAATTCCTCAGTGAAAAGCCATGAGAAGGCAGTGGTTTGCTCCATTGCGCTGCTTTAAATCAGTCAGATCTATGTCAAGTACACCTAATCAGAAAGCAATCAATATTCAGCTTGGAACAATGACAGTATCTACGCAAACACATTACAAACTGTGTCTTTTTTTTTAATAAACTCCATCCAAAGAGTATAATGCATCATAGAGAAGAGACACACAGAGCCCTGACTAATTATTTATTGTGGTCCAAAAGGTCAATCATTTCACTGCTGGCGAGCTCTCAGGGCAGCTCAATCCTCTTCAGCGAAACAATATGACAGTCAAGTATACAAGCTGTGCCACTTTTGTAGTGGCATGTCAGTGACAGACCTTTGGGGAAAAGCTTGGAGAGTGTGTGTATATCGCCTAAGAAGCAAAGATGTCACAGTCTGTTTCACATGCATGCCGCCAGTGTTTATTCTTCTGTTAGAATGAAAGTTGTTTATGTCACCAAGTGCAATATAAAGGGAATTATGTCCCAAATGTGCAGGAACATTCTTCTGAATAATAGAAGAACAAAACATTGGAGATGGAGGGCACATAGTATGCGTAAGGGAAGCTTTGTGAATGCTTGTGTGCACATGTATCTGTTCTGACATGCTGGGAGCAATCAGTGTCCTTTGATAGGATGAGATGGAAGCATCAAGGGCTCTGGGTGCTCCAATGAATCTGCACACTGATCCACGCTCACTGGTGTGTGGCCTCCTTATCAGCACACACAGAACGTACGCATACAAACAGCATCAACTTGGGTGGGTATATTTGATCATCGTGAGTCGTAACATCATTCAGCCAAGATGATTAAGTTAAACAAGTAAATAAACAGCTTTCCTGTGGGGTTGATAGCATCTTAGCATCGCAATGGAGCGGCACCCAGCTGACAGGGAGATGAAAGGAGCCTCAGACCAGGCCGTTTGTGCATGGCTTCATGACAGCAACAAGTCCTTTTGTGTTTCTTGGTCAAGCTCCAAGTACCCCTGTACTGCATTGATAAAGAAATGTTTACAAAACGCAACAAGACTAGGGAGATGAATGTTGTGGGTGACAGCCATCTGAACACAGAGGCATGCTGGGACGTCACGCCACTCCAGTTTCATCTAAAACACCGGCAGGTACCGACAAAGTCACAAGAGGATTAATCAAACTCACTGTGTATGTGTCTGTGATTGTGTTATGTGTGTGCGCTTGTTCCATCTCATGTAGCGACAAGCTGCAACAGAGAGATTAAATCACCTGCCCTTTCTCAAGATGGACATCTTGGTTTTGCTGAAGGTAAATGTCCTGTTACAGGTAGCATGCCATGCCTTGCGCACCAAAACACAGGTGTAGGCTTAAAAGCGGGTTTTCAAAAGCTAGTGCACGGACAGCTGCGGGGAAGATGGAATCAGATGGTAGATCCTGTTTTTTGGCGCTGCTGCCCCGTGTCAGTGGGTGTAAATAACTATGTGTTCTCATCTCAGAGAGCCATACTGCATAATAACAAACCAAAAATGCTTCTGTGTGTGAGAGAGAGCTGGATTTGATTAAAAACGGACACATATGGCAGTAAATAAGTCCTGTGGATGGGCAGTGGCGTTAATAAGAACCAGCTGTAAATAAATAATGGTTGAGCTGAAATATTCCTAAAACGGCGCACCCTAAGAGGATCCAGATCCACTCAATTACCTTGATGTCTTTAATATTTTAATAATCAAATTATTGAATGTTTGAATATTTATCACGTGAGCACACATGGATTTCTTGCAGGTGTTCCGGTTTCCTTCTTACATGCATGATATTTGCACCATATTTGATCAATTAGTGATTTCTTTCTGTGTTCACAGACAGTGCACTGCGACAAACAGTGTTTTTTTTGCCTTAATGCTTCATTAGGTTGCTCTGCAGTCCATAAATTGTCCTAACAGAGTAACGATCAAGGTTTCTACAGAAGATCTATTTTAGCTGCGGAAGAAAAGGAAACACTGAGTAGCCATATTAAAACAATGCCTATAAAAATAAAGCTAGGTGTGCTCTCAAGAAATCTTCAAGTTTTAAAAGCTGTTGAGGCTTGAAGGAATAATTCATCTTTTGGGAAACATTTGCTCTCTTTCCAAGAGAAGTTGAAAAGGTCAATACCACTCTCAGGACTGTGCGTTATATATAGACCTAGAGCCAGAAGGCAAAAGGCTTCTTTTTCACAGCAGACATTTTGACTTGTCTCAGTAGGAAAAGCACAGGTGTTACTAACAACACTAAAAATGACTCTGTTCTATTCAAGTGTCTCAGTAAGTCATGACACTGTGACAGTGAGCCAGCATGCACAATACCAGGACCCTGAAACTGAAGCAGCTAAATGGAATTAATAATTGTATTATTTACACCTGTGCTTTTCCTACTGAGAAATACCAAAAAGTCTTGTGTGAAAAATACCCATTGGCCAATCTTCGCTAAAAACCTGGAAGCGGGGGGAAACAGCTGGACGGGCAATGTCCAAAGTAAATGTTTTGCCTCCTAACCCCTCTAAAGCTCACCAATAAAAATGTCAATGTGTGGTTACGTGGTGTAACTATTTCCCGACAAACAACAGTTTATCCATCCATTGTTACAGCACAAATTTCCCAAAACTAATTTGCAGCCATCTTTGCGATGATTAAACCTCTTCGTGCAGGTAAAGGCTCTTTCTGGTCCACAAGTGGTATATGGCCATTTTGTGTGCTTTTATTATTTTATTGCATTTAGGTGTACATGGGTTTATTACAGTACCTTCTCATAGCGTGTTTCCATGCAGAGGAAGACGATATACGCTGTTGCACAAGCCAGACATCCTTCCAGGTATGACTGACCTCCAATTTTTTCTGCCTCCACATAATAAGAGTTTAGGGTCTTCACCGTCTCCTCGAGCAAGGTTCGCTCAATCTACTTACAAACACAAACAAACATCCAGGTAGAGATATAGAGGCATGCACACACCATAAGGACTGTGAAAGTGTTCTGGCATTAACAGTGGGAACAAGCTGTTCAGCTATGAAACAGCCTGCCAAACATACCAGCTGCATTCTGCTCAACCCATAGTACTCCTACTTTGTCACACAATTTATCAACACACCTCACTTGAAGACTAAAAAGAAACTTGAGGCTAAAATTAAAATTACGGACAAGTGTAACAGCAGTGGGCAGAAGTTTGAGCTTCTGACAGAGAACATTAAAATGTTTACTAATGGTCCCTTTGCACTGACTGCTTCAGATACTAATTACTAGAAAAATCCACAATAATAAAAAAAACACAGCTAACTTTCTCCCAAAGCGTAAAGTGAGTGTGTAGCATTAGGGCTTCATTAGCTTCACCTTTCTTCTGAGCACACGCAGAAGATTTTTAATACATGTGTAATACTTATTCTGCTTTTGTCTGCTGAGTTAGAACTGCATTAGAGGTCATGCTGAAGAATTTAGTATCCATTTGTGGATTGGGTGGAAATACTGCACAAGTTTAAGTTAATGCACAAGCCAATATCCATCATTCAGGGTGTAGTAGTGGTATTAAGCTCTATTGAGCCATCCCTCTCTGTGTTGGAGAGTGTAGGTGTTGTTTCAGGTGACTTGGGCTTTTGTCAACATACTAGATTTTGCCTGCATGTGTATATGTGAGTGTGTTTGTGTTTGTGTTTGTGCTCACCCTGTTGTCGAGCTCTGAGGGGAACTTGGCCTGGAAGCGGCAGATGGTTCCTTCGCTGTAGTCTCTCTGTACAAACACCTTAGTGACCAGCGATGCACTGTGCCTCAGCTCCTGAAGGTTGTGAAACTGAGCAGTTACACAACAGGGGAAAAGCACACATGGTAAATTTGTGGTCCAAAATACATTTATATTCATGCAGGTAGCAGGTAGCAGGTAGCTTTGATGTTTCTTAGAGTGTAGTGATCTTAGATCTGGTGCCAGATTCAGAGAATATAAATCTTTTCTTGACAGAAAATTCCAGTCTGATGAAAAACCATCTCGCTACATAAAGTTATCCAAATTTTCCTGCTTTTAAATATTTTTACTTGACAACACAGGTGCAACCGGGCTTCACAGTGAGAGAATGGCACTATGTTACTACGTCAACAGCAGCACAGGCACAGTTAGCACTCTCACTGCATTCTTCCAGCATCAATAGGCCCAATTGCAGTAATAACACTTTGAATGTGGGGTGTGTTTTACACCCAAACAGTTATTCCCCTGAGAAAAATACAGCAGCAACCAAGTGGGCCAGTGTAACTTGCCCCCTGCCGATGTAAATTACTCCTCTCCAGAGGATGGCAATTAGAAATACAGTAGGAGTGTAAAGGGAGGGAGAGGGGGGTGACTGAAAAGGCGATGCATAAACAGAGTGAAAACAGAAAGAGAGGCAAGTTTTCATTTAAGTTTTTTTTTATAAAACTCCATATTTCATAGAAGGTGTTCAACACACGTTGGCTTATTATATTCACTACATTTTATTCTATGGATAGTCTGGCTAGCTACTGCAGTTTTGATATATTTGAAGTCTCTGTTTATGAGGTTGCCTGCATGTATGAGCAAGAGAGTCATTTCCAGGTAAGCAGACATAGTACAGTGCCAGCCTTTCATCTCTATATAGAGTGTATCATTCACAACCAATAATAGCATCCAAGCTGCTATTTTTGTCAGCCAAAAGCCAAAATCATCTCCAAACTAATAGATCTTTCTGTCTGCAGGAGCTTTTAATATCCTTGTGCCTTCTCCATCTCTCTGACACTACCCCCCCCCCCCCCCCCCCCCCCCCCCCCCTCCTCCTCCCTCCCCGTCCTCCCGGCGCTATCTTCGGGACATCATGATGAACAACAAGTCACTCTATTAATAGAAGCAATTATCAGCACACAATAGAGAATCATTTATCCAAGTTAGAATCAGTTGACCAAGAGTGAGATTCATTAAGATTTATAAAGGTACTTTGTTCCAAACTGGGAGAATGTGTGTGGTTGTAGAGGTCTTGCAATCACATTTCTACTTGAGTAGGTTGAACTTGTTTACTTCAAATAGGTATTAGCACCATTAAACATCATATGTCTATGTCTATGGATTTTCATGCTTTCAGGTTTGTTAAAAAAGAAAAGCAGGGGAAAGAGTACGGAGAGACATACAGACAGACGAAAGGAAGGAAAAAAGAAAAGTAGGGTGGAAAGAAAAGGAGCTTAAAAGCATTGGAAGAAAGACATGAGAAAACATAGAAGTCACTAAGGAAGGACATCAGATGGATAAGGAAAGATGTGAGGAAAGGCAGAGGAAAGGTAGGGAGGAAAGAAAGATGGAAAGAAAGTTAAGAAAGGAGGGGCTAAGGAAAGAGAGGAAGAAAGAAGAAAAAATGCCGACATTTTAGTTGACAGGATTCCAGTCCAGAGAGAGTTAAACTCAGCAGCTCGCCCTGCACTGTGCAATGCATTACAATCTAGCCAGTGGGACATCAACGTGTGTTTTGGCTTGCTTTTGACCTACTGACCTCTGTCTTACATCTCTGTGCTACATGTAGTTCGCAGCTGAGCAAAGCAGGAAGGAGTCGTGAGGCTCTGTGGCGTCCAATCAAACACTGAGTCCATTTATTTGTCCAAACACACAATGTCTGAGGACATCTCTCCCACCACTTCCCTGATATTAATGAACTTGGAAACTTGTGTTCCAAAGTTTAAACAGACTGTTCCAATGGGGATGTCGTGGTTAAAGGTCAAAACTGATGCAACTTACAACATGTTGTGCGAACCAGTGTATTCTGCGTCATTTCGTGTCATGTTCTGATGGTTTGTAGACGCGTGTCGTAGCAGTAGTTACATTGTGAGAATTTGGTTCTAAATTGGCTACCCCCTCACAGGTTACTGCCAAAATCCTATTAAAAGGACATCATAAACTATTTATTTAGTCATGTGGTATTGATGTAACATGCAGAGCCATCTTGTCAGCCTTTAAGAGAAATGTTTTCTGTTAGCAGCTGATGTTTACTTTCCTGCGTGGGAGATCAGGGTTCAAAACCAGCCTATTACTTTGTCTAAGTAAAGTACACCAGCAGAAGGCAATGTTACAATGTCATAATGATCACACAGGACTCTGTTAAGAAGCTCTGCATCATGCGGCCCTGTCTGACTTCTCCTTCCACCCACTCCTTTATCACTTTTAGTTTGGTTTGCACAATGATTAAATGCACAAGTGAAATAAAGACAGTGTAAGTAAGTTAAATAAGGAGAACTTATCACCAGTAAAGAGGATCACATAAAAACACATCGCTTTAAGCAAACAGAAGATAGAAACAAATGAACATAACAGCTCGTACAAAGTACAAAATATTAAGCATTTATTATTTTTTGAGCCAGGGTGAAGAACCAAACTACTCTACATTGATTCAAACCAGAAGTAAAAGATGATACATGATGCATGGCCTCTCATGTAACTAAGATAAAACACTAAAACATATTTTATATTTTATATTTTCCTACTCTGATACCCTCTCCCTATCTATTACTCCCAGCTTGGATCTGTGGGTCTGTGTTACTCTTATTGCAATGACATGTTTCGTAGTCTCGTCACTCTGACTCAAGGAACATATAGCGACAGCACAGGCGAGTGCTGCCAGTGGGCAAACATTGCAAAGGGCACACACACACAATTACAGCATGCACAGTAAATACACTCAGAGTTGGACGTTGCATTCTCGTCTCTGAGCTCTTTCTGCGTTTTTTCTTACTTTCAGCTCTCTTTTTTCATCTCTTTATATTATTACTGGTTTCCTGCCATTGTGAGCAGCATTCTACATGTTTGCTGCCAAGCTGAGCTAGCCAAAGGTCTATAAATCAATGACGTTTAGACAGTGTTGACAAAACAGTCAACTTTCCATGACATCTAGGTGGGAGATCAGTGACTGTGGGGCCAAAGCTGGAAGAGTAAATGTCTTTTGCATAAACATAGAACATTGTATCAGTAGAGAGGTGAGCCTGTGCCAGCTTCTGAGATGATTACTGCTTCGACACATTATTCAACAGTGTAATACTCGAGCTAGGGCGAGCATACAGACTGAGAGGAGGATCTGGAAGTAGTGGACTTAATGGATCCAGACACTGTCCATGCAGCACAAACAGTCTGCAGTATGAGCTGAGTGTTACTCAGTCACTTATTGTGGTTATTTGCTGACTTGGCATACAATAAATGTCATAGAATTAGTTCTAATATAATATTAGACAGAGAATAAGAGAGTGAGAGAGGCAGCTGGATGAAAGCATGGATGGGAAATAATTGGTGCTGCTCATCTCAAACTCCAATCACTGATGGTTACAAACTGCAGCAGCCTGTTTACATTAAATATGTCATGGATAATTGATGGGACTTGGACATAAAATCTTTCCTGGTTGCACACACTGGATGTGTTTGTGTGCATGTACGTGCTCTGTTTGTGTGCATGCGTGTGTGTGCATGCGTGTGTGTGTGTGTGTGTGTAATTGATGGGGCTTGGACCGGAATGCTGGCAGATCACCAGAGGAAATCAGGGACACTCTGCCAATGTCTTGCAGGCTCAGAAGAAATCTGGCCAGAATCCTGGCCAGTTTACTGTCCACTGCACCTTTACCTGCAGCACCATTAAGCTTGAATTACAACTTCACTCATAAATTGGATGGTTTAGTATACCCCGAATACATATCAACACACACACACACACACACACACACTTACATTCATGTATGCACATAATGCTTGCACAAGTGTAAGCTGGCTCACATTTGCAAAGTAACTGCTGTCTCCTTTAGTGAGATCATTATTATGATAACTAAGGCAGCTATGTCTTCAGCATTATGGTTACATCACCAAGGACACAAAGGGGGGCGAGAGAAAGACGTGCTGCTGGCCTGAGAGCTACCAGACATTACTGAGGCTAAAAATACATCAGCAAACACTGTTTGGAGTAGTTGTACTATGACACTGCTTGTACAATACTACACCTGTAATGGACTCTTCTGCGTAGTGCTTTATATAGCTGACGATCATGTTGATTTATTAAAGGCATGAAGAGAGCTGGGTATGGAAAGATCATTCACTATGTGACTTAGTGATAATGCAAGGACAAAGCTCTGCCAAGCCAATTTAAAAGTATGACAGAGGGAAAGACAGAGAGGCTGTCCCTGTCCATGGTGCTGACTGCTCCATCATCATCACCACGCTCATCAGCCTCCTCAGCTTTGAGCCTACTGGATATTATCTACCTAAAGGACATTGGTTTCTTACTAGACAATGCAAGAAAAAACAATATGTATGATAAAAAGAAAAGAAAAAAAACTCTATGAATATCTGCCTGTAATTACAGAGCTCAAAAAGTGGGATGAAAGTAAGTGAAATTGAAGCATCTGGATGAAAGATATTTGAAGATAACGTGACATATTGGAGTTCAAATTCACAGGAAGCCAGGTCCAGTCGGTTGATGTGTTTGAATTAAGATTCACCACGATAAACCACAGCAATCGGAGGCACAGCAGACAAGACATTCAGTTTACAAGGCTGCATTTCTTAGAAAAAACGTAGGTACAGAATCATTTTTCGGGTTTTGATCATGAAATACTAAAAGAAAAAGGCAGCGGAAGAGCTCAATTTCTTACCTCTGTCGCCATATTGCAGTACGAGGGTGTACTGTAGAGGATCTGTCCCGTGCTGAAAGCGACTACCGTTTGCTCGTGCTGTGTGGGAATACGCGACTGTAGAGCTTTGGCAGAAAACCGGAGGCAAGAGCGCGCGTGCGTTTGCGTGACTGAGCGCGCACCCAGCGAGTGTTATCGCGGGATGGAGAGCGGGTGGAGGGGTTTGCTAATTACATAATAATTTTTAATAATGCATAAACCACATATTCAGTCCACAAGGTCAGTCTCTCAAAACCCAAACAAGTGATAAGTGAAGTGTTCGTGGTTTATTTAGGCTGAGGTTTCTTTTTGGTGAGTTATTAATAATTTAATTATCAATAATTCAAATAAAGTGCCTTAGTTTCGGTTTCTATATGTGACCAGTCCACGCCCAACAACAACAACACTTTCTTCACTAAAAGGTAAGAGAACTGGCATATAAATAATCAAATGTTCTGTACATATACATACAAATGCAATCCTACATACACTGTATCTGTAAATATGAATATTGAGCTTTATTGGTACTATAATAACTTTTGTAAGAGTAGTATCAAAGCAAAACTCTATAAGAACAGCATACAGAAGTGTTATACTGATAACCCTGAGATAAAAATAGATTAGTTCATTAATAAGTCACCAGTGACAGACTATGCTGTACAGTCATCCAGTACTGTAGGTGTTTACTGTATCCAACTCTGCTGTCCTTTGCTTCTCGTGCAAAGTGGTCATGCTGCGATGACTCATACTGTAGCCCTTATGTTTAATGCACCGTTAGAAAGTGCTCATATTAAACATTCATCAGAGCCCACTCGGGTGTTCTATATTCCCACCTTTTGTCCTTTTCCAGTTCACGAGCAGATAAAGGTTTTACTTTGTTGGATTTCTTTACAAGGTTGACTTAAAATTCTGAAATATGACAAGCAATTGTGGCAGCCAAGATGAAAGCTCATGTTTTGTGCTCATGACGCTCCCAAGGACATGGAAATGTTTTTGATAAGATAAAAAGTACTTTGAAGAAAGACAGCGAGTGAAATTACATTGATGAGGCTATTTTTGTGGTAAAACTCGAGTTTTCTGTGAACTGTTTGACATCATCAGTCATGAAATGCTGAAATTAGCCACCTTCTTTAACACTACAATACACGTTCCCCGAGGTGTGCTCAGATCACATTTCAGGCAGAGCAAATGCACACACACATATATCCACTAAGACACAGCAGCATACAACTCTTATGAATGGAAGCAGAATCCAAAAATAAGATGGACGAGCTTTAACAAAATGAGAATTATGCAGAACTAATATTATTTGCCAGGATCCTGCTGCTTTCTCCAGATTGCTTGAAAAGATGCATATCTAATCATATGCTGGCAGAGGATCCTTTGGGCTATGTGTATTTATACTCACATTTAGGTGTTTTTGTATGCATGGGTGTGTATTACCCATTCGGCATTCTCCAATGTATTTTCTCCTCAAGGCGTTCTTCACAGATAAACACACACACTGTACAGTACACACTCACCACATCACACAAACCTAAGCTGAAGGAACCTATTCAGACGATATAGAGCTCATTATCTGTGTTAACTATATGTGCATAATGTATAGGAAGTGGAACAAAAACTCTCTAGCAATCACATGAGGCTGTAATGCTCATTACACACACAAAAACTAAACTATTGGATTGATGTTAAGCCGTAGACTTAGATTTGTACCAATTGTGGGGCTAAAACAAGTTCTAAATACAAAATAACAATATATGTTTGTGTTTTCCTTCCGAAAAGACCCATATGAATGTGTTCTGAACGCCCATACTGTATCAGCAGGACAACATCTTTTGTCAGTGCCTTCCAGAAACGTTAGAAATGAAAATGTTGAATATGAGCATTTACTGATCTTTCATCAAAGAAGTTCTACTTGGTTGAGGTTTGGATCCGACGTTGACAGTTGGTAGGAAACCAGATACGTGGTATGCCGTCATAAAGCCACACTTTGTTGACACACCTATCCCCGACTGCATCCCTAAAAGGTTTTGCAGCCACATAATGTCATGCTACATCCGCTTTTGTTCCTGATAGACAGATTAATAATTCACACGACCACGAGAGGTCCTTGTAAAGTAAATGTACACATAAAGTGCACAATAAGAATTATGCTGCTTTCATGGGAGGGAATTCTCAGCAAAAAGTGAACATGTCACGTTGTCACCTTAATCAATAGCGTTCATTAAACTCAGCCTTCCTCACTTTGATAAACCCTCAGCTCTATGTTTGCATCACTTGACACAACCTTTACCTTTGTCAACATGCTCACAGTTAGCATTATGTCATTATACATCACAAAGATAGTTACCAAATTTCATACAATCCATCCAATAGTTGTTGAGATATTTCATTATGGTGTCTGGCATGACTAAGAAGGAAGAGTATTGCAGGACAGTGGTAAAACAAAGGAGCAGCTGGATTCTGCGGTAAGGTTGTAGCTTCATTTAGTTAGCGTGTATGCATGTAGTGTGTGTGTGTGTGTGTGTGTGTGTGTGTGTGTGTGTGTGTGTGTAGGGTTGTAACAGAAATATATTGTAAATATTTTGTCATAAAGTTTGTTGACAGAAAAAGGAAAGATATTGGGTCTTGGTTTTGGGTTTCCAGCAGATGCAAGAAGACAGAAGAAAATTACTGGGTTTTTACATTCAAACTTCCATCATGGCTGAACACATGCATTCCTTTTCAAATTGAAAAAGAAGATGTCTTCATATTATATCTTATTCTGGACTTTCAGTGTTTCTAAATCTGCACTTCAGCGGAAAAACTTTGCCGCAGCCTTAAATTATCATAATGACCCATAGCACTGTACACACACACACACACACACACACACACACACACACACACACACACACACACACACACACACACACACCGCACACAAATATTGCCTTTTTTTTTTTATAATTCATACTTCATGAAATATTTATTTCAGCAAAACATTCTCAGTTTCTGCATCATTCCAAAAACTGCCAGTTTCTATTTGAAGTTTGTGCTTGTGAAATGTTGAAGATGGTGATGCTGACCCTGCAATAAAAAGAAAACATTAACTATAACTGCGGTTTCTCATGTCCTTATAATTGCAGTGTTAAGGTAGCATTTAAGACTTTGTCAGGGTCCACATGTGCGGCTATTATATACTCTATATCAGGGGTAGCCAACTTGGCACTTGGTCGCCCGCAGGGACCACGTGAGTCGCCCGCAGAGCATGTTCAAAATATAGCACTAGACACCATGAAGCTCCGTATAAAATGTGTATTTAATTGTTATTGCGGTTTTATAAAAAAAATCAATAATACTTGAATTATTCTTTATTTTAAAATGAGAATATTGAATATATAATTTCAAAAACAAAAATGTTTTATGCATATAGATCGTGTGCATGTGACGTCACACTTACGTCCCAACCTGTAAAGTCAGCCATGTTGGTTGTATACACAACCAAGACTGCGCCCGTTCGCGTGTGAGTTGCTGCAACGCTTCGTAATTTTCTTTGTATTTAAACGTCTAAGATTGAAAGAAAATGCCAATCGTGTGCGCAGTGTATAATTGTGGTCATAACGCTACTCGTGACCCAGAGAAACGGTTCTTTAGATTTTCTAAAATCATCAAAAACAACGATCCACAAAAGAGGGATGAATTGCTGTCTACCGATCGCCGTAAACTGTGGTTTAGCAACATAACTCGTGAGGATTTAACAGAAAAAGCACAATTCACCCGTGTGTGTGGTGTCCACTTTATATCTGGTAAGAGCTCATGCTAAAGCTATGTTTTCAATGTTTACGTTAAACATTTGTGCTTATGATATACCCGAACACTGTAAGACCTTACTTCTCGTTACTAGGAGAAGTGGCAAAGCTTTATGACGTAACATCGCCGCTCTTCTCACTCACAAACCACGGCTTGAGCGGTGTATCTCGAGCTCTTTGAGAGTGATTTACACGGGCATGGACGAGCACCCTGTCATCTTTCACTGGTTTGGTAAGAAGACTACCAACCCAGCCAGAAACAAAGAATATCTAAGCATCTAAGCTCTTGTATGCCTTCATTTGTGTGTTGGTTGCCCACGACGTTTGTAGCACAAGGTAGTTCACAATATCTGGATATTCAATCGGCGGTAAAGAATCCAAATCCTCAATATAATCCGACGGCTTTAGCGTGTACGGGTCAAGGCCGCACATTTAGACTTTTTCTTTGAATCTTGCCTTTGCAGAGGACTCCAGAGAGTCTAAATACTTTGAAAAAGTCAGGAGTTGTATTGCTGTTGTTGTTCGCTTTAGACGCCATTGTTGATTTGTATACCAACCAACATGGAGTCGCACGCATACGTCACACAGTTTTGTCACGTGTTTGCACACTACCTATATGAACAATGACCCTGTCTGGGGTCAGAGTTCATATAGGTAGTTCATCTTCAGCTAAATCTCCATTTCCCTTTTCGCTGAGACAAGCTAGCGGGAGCAGCTACGATGGGGCGCTAGGTGCGTTTTTACGCTAAACATGGCAGAAAAGCGAAAGAAAACAAACTATTTTCACAATGATTGAGAGGAAGAATTGTTTTTGAAAGTGAAAGAAAAGTGTGTATGTCTCATTTGCGTGGCAAATGCAAAGCGGCACATTGTGGAGACACTTCGGTACGTGTCACAAAGCTACCATGCTAACTAACTAACTAACTAACTAACTACCCACCTGCAGCACTGCGGGCAGAACAAGCCGAGAGTTAAAGGCAGCTTTGGACAGCAGCATCTCTTTTCACGAGGTCGGTGAACAAGTCACAGAAAGCATCAGAAGCTTCATTCAGAGTTGCACATTTTTAATAAAGAACAAGAAAGCCTTTTCGGACGGAGAGGTCTCGAAAGGTGCAATGATGTTATTGAAAACACTGTTCTAAGACGAGAAGAAAGGTTCCGATGTGATCTCCACTCTCTGATGTTACAAAGTTAGTGTTTGTACAAACAGGATATGATTTGAAGATGTGAAAGTTAATGATTTCCTATAAAATGTTACAGAAGTGATGCTTTGTACTAAAATATAACTGGTGTGATTTTGAACAAAATGCTACAGATGTTCTCATTCATACAAAACTATCAATAAAGATATTTACAAAAATATCAGATGTGATAATATTTATTATGATTATTATTATTAATGATAATATTATCATGAAAGGTGATCAGTACAGCTATGTTATTCAGGAAGTTTGTATCAAACAAGTAGCCCTTCGTATTATTCAGTACCCTTGAAGTAGCTCTCGGTATCAAAAAGGTTGGTGACCCCTGCTCTATACTGTCAGTATCAGCTATGTCCTAGTTGTTTGTGACCACCCAGAACAACAAATCCCAGATATTTGTGGCCCTTTACAAGGAACAGAGTGGAGAAATTGAGACAGCTGGTGATCACCCGCAGTTTGAATGACCTACGGTATATATGTGTGTGAATGTGTCTGCATGTTCACATGTGTGCATTAGATAATCAGAAATAATTGTACCGTGATCTTTGACATTCCCCACATAACACAAATATGTTTGTTTGAGTTGGTTGTCGTCATGAAAACCTTCGTCTTTGTGTGTGAATGTGTCGTCCTGGAATGTTGAGCCGTCCCTCTTCTTTGCAATCAAATCAGAGCTGAAAAAGTTTAGAGCCGGTTGTATTTCCTTGGAGGTTTTCCCGTCAGTCAAACTGATCCCCCTGATGGAGAGATCTGAGTGCTGGCGCAGATTTGTTTATGCAGTGCAGCTGGTATGTGTCTGACAGTGTCATCACCTTCTACTTTTGCATGCACATGCTACCTGTACAAGGGAGTGATGCATGAGATTTGTGTTCATGCGTACCGTGCTTTCTATCTCCAAGTTGTCTGGGCATTGTGCCACAGCAAACACTACTCCTATTGACTTAACCACAAGTTGAGATTTCTCACAGACACAAATACACAGATACTGTCAGAGGAGCACATTGAAAGAGATCTTGTTCTCTTCCAACATGACAGGAAATGAGAACTCTCTAACCAAAAACATATATTAACTTGGAATCTTTAAAAGCAAATAAACCTCTCCTCAAATGCCTTCCAACATTTCGGATACCAAAGCCGACCTAAATAGAACTCCACAAGTCATCTTTTTCAGCCAGTCTGCATTTTGAATCTGTCTGCCACACATCCTCCATCTTTCATAAATACAGGCTGGATTAGGTGGTGTCTGTTGCGTTTGTGTGGCCTGTTAACAGTTGGCCGTGTCCTGCAGGAATGTTGATCTGTCCCTCTTGCTGGCTATCAAATTTGAGTTGAAGACATTTCATTTAAGAGCCAGCCGATGTTCTTGTATCTGATATCAATGCTGGCTGGTTAAACGTTGCATACCGGCTGGGATTTTGGTTTGGATAATACAAAAAGCAACTTCATCATCTCGATACACATGTCATTACAGGAAGAGACTTCTGAGAAATGAGAGAAAGATATTTGGAAGAGAATAATCTGCTCATAGAGACTGAAGAGCCACTTCCACTGCTGCAAAGAACAGTTAAAGAAAGGTGTTGATGAATAGATGGCAAGAATGAGGCTCATTATAAGATGTTTGAAGGAGAAAGGGGTGAAGGCCAACCGCAGAGACGAGGAAGACTGGTGTTTAAGGAATACCATACAAGTGAAGCTTGTTTGAGGAATAACAGGGAGGAGTTGGCTGCAGCTAAGGCAGACAGCATCTCTAGATTATTCCTATTATGTCTGACATGGGCCAAAACACAATCAGAAGTGATGAAGAACTTCCTCTTTGTAATAATCCGCACATGATTTCATGATTTGTGGCTTAGTGGAAATAAGGCACTTATAGGCACAGATGGGGCAATACCAACTGAACTGTATATTAATCCAGCTGTATAGAAATATATATTCATTCCAAGCCAGGCTAAAAATATTACAATGCAATTGGATAGGACAGCTGGAATGGCAGAGTGACACGCCAGAGGCTAAACACATCTTCCTCTAATACAAATCAGATCAAGGGAAAGACATCAGCACTATTTAGTTCCTCTGGGCTACCAGGCAGGGCTTGTAAAGGAAGAAAAAAGGGGGAAGTGGAAAAAGAGGGATAAAAACAGAAATATAGAAAGACAGAGAGGATGGGATTTGTGTGCACGTAATCCCTTGTGAGTGACAATATTGTTAATTTAGTCATGAGGAAGATAATAACGCGCAACAAATATAATTTGCGGCTGACATTATGCCAATTCTTTAGGAATAAATCAAATGGATTAGGAATAAAACTGATTTAAATGCTTTTGCCATGAACTGACCACAGTTATAAGCATATAAATATTACTATAGGGCTTGTTTTGCGAATTGCACTGTGAAGGCATGATGTATCATTTTGGCATTCTCCCTTTAATAATGACAAGTGACAATCATTGGTTATGACTGTATTTTGATAGAGAATAGCAAACACACTTCATCTTGTACCAACTTTAAAATGAAACCCATTAAAGTGATGGTTCACAGGCCTTTCACTGTCTTACTGAATAATAATATTTCACTGTATGCTGTGGTGACAACTGTGGTCCTTCCACTGCCAGAGGGAAAGGGATGAGAGAAATGAGATGAGCCAACAGATTCCTGCCTGGATGGTTCACATGCACACGGCTGCACTGCCATATACAGACACATTCAGTTTTGTTTATTAAAAAGACACACGAAGAGGAGAGCTGCACCTCCCTGAAGAAACACAAAGTCACAATGTTAACATGCAAGGCTCATCATTATTCAGTGCTTTTGTTTATCCAGCTATAATCTGGAGCTGTGTAAAATCATGAAGCTATTTGTAGACACGCTTACAGAGGGAAACTCTGAATTCAAAGGGCTTCTCTCACTATAGGTTCCAATTAAATAATGACCTCGCTAGAGCTGCTGAGATGAGACGACTTCCATTTACTCGTAAGACTTTGTTCAGAAAACATCTCTGTAAAATGGTCCGCAGGTCTCTCAGCTCGTGCAGGTTTGACATTGACACATGTGGAAAGGCTTTTATAGCCAAGAAAACATCCCAGTGTGCTCACATAGCTTCCCCCTGAGCTAGTGGAACTCACAGCACGCTGCCTTACATACGTACATGTCTGGTTTGTTGCCATGGTGTCTCACCTTTAACGTCTGCTACTGTGTCTTGTAAAAAATATAAAATATAACCCCAAAAATAAAAGTTATTACAGAGGCATGATGGGATTTTTCCATTTAAAATAATTATTTTTGCTGTGGAAATATATTCATGAATAATCAGTCAACTTTCTCGGAAAAACATTCACTGTTGCTCTGCGACTACCTACACAGTGTTTCTGTCTTGTTGTCTGTTATGTTACACTGTTTTCAGCACCATTTGATTTGAGCCCTAAGAACTAAAATAAATGCTTTGTGTCTGAGCTGTCTGTTTGATCAGATGCTACACCGACATCCCTCAGAACCCAGCATCAAAGCTGCCGTGCATGATAATTAAACAGCACCCTTGGGCTCACAAACAGCCATATTAATGGCTATGGTGCATTGATGTGTTTTCATGCCTTGGTTGCCATGCTTGGTCTTAAGTGTTAGTTGAGGATTTAGCTACATTTACTTTTTGGATTTCTACACGGATGATGTCGGCTCAATTTGCTTTTTATTTGCAGCACAAAGTCGTGCAATCTGAAAAAGTTTGGATTGTTTTGAATTTGTTCTGATCAAAGAACAAAGATGTTAAATAATTGGTCTCCAGAAACAAAAGTAATAAAAACACAGCCCCACAAAATACAGTTTGCTACAATGTTACTGTATCAATATGAATTGTTTTCCATGTGACTACATTTTATATTTTTACAATGACTTTACAGATTAAATGCGCATACAAATAATTTAAATAAAGAGCTACAACTGGGTTTCCATGAAGGCTACATCTATTTTCCTGCCTGCTGGTAATAACTCAGATTATTCTCAGCGGTATTGATTATGATGAGAGAAAGTGTGGGAATTATGCAGACACACAAACACACCCATGCAGCCCCACTCACACAAAAGTGAATCATGACAGAAAAAAAAAGGCCTTACTCCAATAATGAAGAGAGGTTCTTGCCAGGAGGCAGATGACGCTACATTAGTCTTCACTGCCAGGAAGGAGAGATGGGGGGGAGAGGGAGAAAGAGAGGGAGAGCGGGAGAGAGAAGACTCTATTCTTCTTATATAATAGGGGATTTTAAGAGTTTTTATATTCCCATGTTCAGTCCATTTTGGATGGATTCTGGGGTGAGCAGAGGACACCAAAACTGAAATAAAAGAGTTCTCGTTGAGAGGATGACGGTCGTGGCTTTGAAGCATTTTGCGTACATAGAGCTCCTGTCCTGGGATGATGCTCTGAAAATATTGGCAGCTCAAACAGCACACAGTGAGACACCAAACACAAAAGGTTGACTTGTTAAACATACAAAATTTATGAGCTTTCCGGACTTTGCACAGTAAAGCCCTGTCAGTGATACTGACAGCAAGGAGTGTGAAAGCTCCATGATAGAGTGCTCTGTAATATAGTGGAGTGTAATGATACCACCACCAGCAGTCTTCCTACTGAGAGAAGAAAAATGAGCCTGTCAGGGGAAAGAAAAGTAAAAGACAGAAGAAAAGAAAAATCCCCCCTCAAAGTTCTGATGTGCTGTTTGGCTATACATCTGCTTTTCGCAGCCAAGTCTCTACACAGATTAAAATGCACTTATTCCATCAAACATTCAGCGAAGCAGCCTGCCAGTTATATAGCTGCTGTTTGTTTACAGGGCGGAAGGATCCAGCTTTTTCCGAATGAGGACTGAGAACATGCAACCAGAAAAACAAGGTGTGCAGCTGGTCGAACAGAAGACATTTTTTATTTCTGTCACGGTAATGTTCCTTTCACCAAACGAGCCTTATAATTTCAAGTAGTCCGGTTGCAAAGATATAGACTAACGCACCTCTCGTACATTAAATCCGACAGTAACACCGCTCTCACTCTTACCATATGAAAATAACTGTAATCATAAGTGAAAGTGAGGGTCCGGGGCTTGCGCCAAGTGTGCCTTGTTGTAGCCCACAGTGAGGCCAGAATTTCAGGCTTAATTCTCGCTGTGGCTGAAGTACAGAACAAGCTGGTGGAGTCTATAGTAGAAGGTAAGACGGAGCCGGCCAGTTTCCTGCCTTCAGATGGCAGAGCAGATGGCGAGAGTCCGGAGGGCCAATGATACAGCCCGTCATCGAACTCTACAGCAGCAGCACTCGCTTTTTTGTTTAGTGACAGCAGGTATGACACAACACTGTTTACGTACAGTGCAAGGTTTTTTCTCATTAAAAATACACACATGATCTGTTCACTTCATAAAGCACCAGGCGTGATCATTTAATTCTGGCAGGTTTAAGTTAAAATCTCTTCCACAGTTTCAGAGGTTTCAACATAATTTAGCATTTTAAGAAGGAGTCGCACCTCATATCCAGGGTCCTCCAAGCAGGACAGGTCAGCCAGAGGCCAAAGATCAACTGTGCCCACTGCCCCCTCTAGTGGACATCCACAGTTAAATGTCGAGTAATGAAAATGGACAAAAGTTGGAAAAAAAGAGTACAATGCAATACAAAGTACAATAAACACAAGTTTGTCCCTTTTCCTTCCAGCAACACTAATATTTAGAGCTGTGGTTTGCCTGTTTGTTTAAAGAATTGTTCAGATAAAGAGAAACTCAATCAGTGATTGATTATCTGATACATAATATCTGTAAATCTCTTTCCACCCATCAGCCTTTGGGCAATGAGCAACATAAAAAGAGCAGAACTTGAGACTAATAACGGAAAAAACAGAAGGGCTCTTATTATTTTTTTCATCGGGGCAAAAATGCAGAAGGAAACTTAATATATCCAACAGCATTGTTATTGTCTGTTTTTAATAAACCTTTGTTTCAGTGCCACAATGAATGTTTTACTGATTTAATCAAACAATTAAAGTAAAACGGTGTCTCAGATCTGAGCGGAAACACCAGAGCATGTGAGCCAAGGATACTGAATACTTTGTTTGACAAATGAGCGTATTTATGTTTTCAAACTTGCTCTGAAAGGAACTTGGGATGGTAGATTGTGATTTGTGTTCTTTTGTATACCTGCATGGAGAGACACTGATCCGCCCTGAGGAAGCTCTTGTCAAATCAGTCAGAAAAAAAGATGGAGAAAACAACAGATAAAGACTCATCCACCTCTCATGTAACCGAAGATGACACGCGCAATAACAGCAGCTCCTGACAGCTTGTAGGCTTAAAAAAAAAGAAATAATGAAAACTAGCTGCACTTGTGAGTGTCAGGCCTCATTACACACAAACGCAAGCTTGTGAGCACAAAGGGATGAATGAATAAGTGCACACAGACACCTAATAATGCACACGAAGACTCACATACACACAGGGTTTTGTAATATCACAGATACTTGGAGGCAGCCACACAGAGAAGAACACCACCCATTGCTTCCCAGAAATGCTGGCCACTTTATTTGATCTTAAATCAAATAAATAATCAAATAAATCAAATCAAAGGAGCTGAGGTTTGTGAGTGTGAGAGAGACATGCAGCAGAAGGAATAAATCACCAGGAAGCTCCCTTTAATCATATGTACATCAATGTTTACAGAGCACAAATTTAAAGAAGCATGAACTTCAGCCTGCAGTGCATTCAGTTTCTGCCCGTCTCTCCTTCGTTCTCTCTCTGGAGTGCCATTTAGAGTGCTATTCTTCTTCCCTGTGTTTCTCCTCATGTGCTGCCTCTGCCTCTCTATCTCCTCAGTCATCTTGCTGTCTCTGCCAGTCTTCTGTAGTTTGAAGTGCTTTGTGCTTTCCACACTCAGACAGCCTTCCTGCCCTGTGCTGAGCGCTGGCACACGACTGACAGGGAAGGGCCAAACTCAGAAATGCTGGTAATTACAGCAGTGTGTGTGTGTGTGTGTGTGTGTGTGTGTGTGTGTGTGTGTGTGTGTGTGTGTGTGTGTGTGTGTGTGTGTGTGTGTGTGTGTGTGTCTTTGTGTCTGTGTGTGAGTGTAGCTGCACATCAATTCCCCAGCCTCGCTACGTCTAATTACACCGTGTCATGTCTTCTCCTGTCACTATCTTTGCTGGATCATTCTATAAATATGTATGTTAACATTCTTAGTATGCCATATGTGTGTCTTTCTTTATAGGACAGCTCTATTATGATGATCCGTAAACTTGACGCCACGATCTACCCTTCGAGCTACACAAGTTTTCCCCCACAGAATGTCTTGGCTTCGGGTAGCTTTAATCAACCAGTCATTTTCCAAACTGTGAGAGTGAGCCCAGATTATTTTTAGAGCCCACCTTAGAAGAAATGACACCTTCTCCTGTTCTCTGACTCAAAGGAACATGAGCTTTAACTGTCCTCCAAAAGTCCCATCACCCTTCCAACAGTGATGGAGACCAACTAGCGCACTTGTTGTGAGGCATTAGCATAAATTTGACATTTTGAGACCACAGTGGGAGTGAGAGTAGAAAGAAAAAGGAAATATAGTGAAATATTTGTGCTATAATGTTTTGGCAGCACATTGTCAGTGTCCACATGTCAGAAAAGATGATTTGCATGTTATGGACAAGAGCAGGATTATGCATACAAACTTTGAGGGGGTGGGGGGGGTTGACTGTTGGAGCCAACACTTTAGACACACTTTAATAATATGTGTCTGGAAGTTTGCAGAATATGAAAAGAGGATATTGAGGTGGTTCTGTAGCTGTGCAGGGGTTCTGCCAAGACTGCACTCCAAAGGTCTGCAGTGAGAGGATTAGGTTTTATAGAGATTAATGCTCAAGCAGTGATGATCGATCCAATCGATAAAGTTTTCCAGACAGTTGTCTCAACCAAATGGTCTTTTTGAGTCTGCGCAACTGTGAAACAAGCAAGAAAAATAAATGAACACATATTGACATTTACTTCTGGTTAATTTCCAGGTAGAGACATGTTAGCCTTGATTTATTAATGGGTATATTTGGTTCTGAACATATTACATTTTGGAAAAACAGGACAAAGTGGTTACTGTATGTTCATAGCTCCACAGTGCCATGGCTAATGTATAATATACCGCATCCAATGGAAACAATTAGTGCTATAAAAAAGCCATACATACAGCATGACAGCAGGAAGGGAGGAGTCTGTTTTCTGGAAATTATAACTGTCAAATGGCTCAAAGTGTAACCAGACTGCAACATTAATCAGAACAGTGACCCAGGGACACGGAGACAATCACAGAAGGATGGGGTCAGGTATGAAGGTGAAAAGAAAAGTAAGGAGAATGCTTCAGCACCTGACAAACGTATCTGTCAGCACCCGGAGTGGACCTGAATAAAGGGAGGGAGGAGAACAGCTGTGTTGTGATGTCCTCGAATCTGCTGTCACGAGAAGGACACTTGTAGTGTAACTACAAGGGAAGAGAGAATGAGAGAATGTACCCAAAGGATACAATATAATAGCTCTTTCTTGTTGCAAATGAAACTGTAACCATTCCCCATCTGGAGGGATTTAGATTAATTACAGTAAGTACAAAGTTTAGCCTGTTAATCTAAAACGACAAGGCAGAGAGAGAGAGAGAGAGGGAGAGAGAGAGAGAGAGAGAGAGAGAGAGAGAGAGAGAGAGAGAGAGAGAGAGAGAGAGAGAGAGAGAAATTCTTAAAGTTTTGTCTGGGAAATGCGAACACTACCACAATAAAAGCTATATTGAAACTCTATCCAGAACCATCTTATTTTGTATGATCTTTGGCGCTTCAGAGAGTCTGTTTCTACTGAAGAAGAAATCAAAACTTCTCAGGTTGTTTGCTCACCTCGCTAACACAGATCTGTTTACAACCTCACACACATTAGAGCCGACAGCTCTTTCTCTACATTGCAAACACTCTGTAAGGACTCACTTTGATCACTTTCATAACTGCAGGGACAGAACATCTTACAGCGTCGGGGTCATGTTAAATCGACACTCGTACTGTACATGCAGGCAGAAACATTGTCATGCATGATAAAACCCAGACTTTCTTGCCAAGTTAAATTGTTTTCCTTATGTTTGAGGTGGTTATTCTTTGTGTTCCCGACATATTCAGGTCACCCATGAGGTAGATCAAAATAAGTGGGGGAAAGGAAAATGTTAGTCTGTTGGAGTATCTGTGTGTATCCACAAAAAAAGTCAATCATACCCTGTATGGTCAGTATGAGTCATAGGACTGTAATATCACTGTAACCAAAATACACAATCAAAATCAATACATTAATATTCAAAGGTCAATATGTTAAGAAAGCTTTGTGTAGCAATAACTATTGCTTTACTGTGTAGTTTAATTTTACTCACCCATCGACCTCACTTTCCACAACTGTGCTTTCTTGTTTTTCTTTTTTTTCCTTTATGTGGTGAGAAATGTCATGAAACAAAACAAAACCAAAACAACAAATACATTTAAATTTGTGAGGATGGAAATATAATAAATAGCAGTTCTTTGTTTCGTATTTTAGTTTGCTTATCTGTTAAAACACTGTTTCCTGTAGGTGCCTGTATGACAGAAGTATGAGGCTGGATGTCTGCTCACTCAGTGGAAAAGTTTAAGAACCCTTGATGCATTTTATTGCTTTTTTTATACTCGTCACAACAGCTTTTGTGCTTGTAAAATAGACATTTCTGCACTGCTGAACTCTGAACAGAGCAATAATGTTTCAAGTTCTCTTTGTTACACATTTTTGCACCTGTGAAATTGGTTGGGTTGGTGTAGATTACCTTGAATGGGACTTCAGTGAGCGGAGCAGCAAGCACTGCCCTGGAGTCAGCCCAACACATGCCTGTCTAATGGCTGTGATATGTGAGTGGGACAGAGCACGCTCTGCACACTGCACACATTGATGAAGAAGGGAAGATTTTCCTCTGACCAGGCATGGAATAGCCAGGTGGTCTGCCCTTGACATTTTTCATCTGTGCAAATTGGTATGTGTGGGGTAAATGTGCATGAGAGAGAGACGCAGGGACACAGTGAGTAAGAGAGAGAGAGAGAGAGTGAGAGAGAGAGAGAGAGAGAGAGAGAGAGAGAGAGAGAGAGAGAGAGAGAGACAGAGACAGAGACAGAGAGAGAGAGAGAGAGAGAGAGAGAGAGAGAGAGAGAGAGAGAGACAGAGAGAGACAGAGAGAGAGAGAGAGAGAGAGAGAGAGGAGAAAATTATGCTTTTCCTATTCCAAAGTTTGTGTTGTCCAAGACTAGCATAGGTGTATGGTAACCAGACTGGAAGAGGACAGATGAAGTGGTTTGGAACAGCAGCCTCACTGCCAATGTGAGGCTGCTGTTCTTCCATTAACACAGTACAGTAGCATGTCTGCCCACAGGTTTAGTGAAAAGCACCATTGTACTTAACAATTAACTAGTTTGTTCTGACTTTCATTTATCTGGGCAGAGTTTGTTCGGGACACATGGTGTTATGTAATATGTCACATTCTTTCAGTTATGCCCAGTTCACTTGCACTTCAGGCGTCTACTGCTGTTGGCCTCTCACAGGCTACACTTATGTGCTCTGCTCAAGGACTGCTTAAATATATAGTATTATATATATATAATAGTATATAAATATAATATATTAAGATGTAATGAAGTAATGAATAATCCCAGTCTAGGTCGCCCACTGTCTAAATAATGTGTATTTTATTTTTTTACATACATATCACACTAAAATAAAAATGTGTTAACTGTTTGTGCACATGTACAAATCATTCACAGGTTAATTTCAAACATTTATAAATGTATCTAATAATACTGAAGACATTCTATATAATTACTATTTTATAGAGTGTAACTTTTGATGACATCCAGTTCTCCTTTTGAGTTTGAATACACTGATTTTACTGCTTTGGACAAAAGAATTCCATCGAATTGAGCTTCATTTTACTTCCATCTTGAACTTGAATAACCCTGATTGCTGTCACTTTGTCCATAAAATTGATTACTGGAGAACGTCCAGAATCTTTATTGCGACGGCACCATAAAAAGAGCCCTTAAGCTCTTGTTTTTAACTTTGTTTCAGAATTGTTCATATTGATAAATCTGAAAGGTTAGTGAAAATAACCTTGTGAGAGCGGCTCTGGAGATGCCAATTTAAATAACTCATAAAACAGCGCAGGAGAAAATTGGAAATATGCAATTACACAACGTTACTGGCCTGGACAATATATCAGACAATTTCCAGGATGATGTCGCAGCAATCCATGACAATAAATATTTGGTTGAGCAATCCTAATGTTTGAGCCAAGTTTGTTAAGCCACATGCAACTTATTTCAACCATCAGCTTTGTTATATCAGATGCATTTCGATGTTCTTGCTGTGGAACAGGAGGCTCTACAGATGTGACTCTAAATCATCAGGACAATCAGCAAATCTAATATACAAAGTAATCTATTTGTGTGTTTGGCTTTCAGTAGGCGAGTGAGTGGGAGACCTTTCTAAATGTTTTGAAAATAATGACTGCTGAACGCTGACATTAATGCCAAGACCTTTTCTCCCATCAGCCAAAAATGTTATCATGCAATCTTTGACTGAGATATGGGAAAATCCTTCCTATCTCTCTATTTCTTAACAGAGGTGAAGTCTGATCCTTAACTGATGACCCCGGCCATTACATAGACGAGCGGATAGGGAATGTAGACACACACACACACACACACACACACACACACACACACACACACACACACACACACACACACACACACATACACATCAACAAAAAAGATGAAGAGATAGTGTGAAGAGCAAAAATGGGTTCTCACTGTCTTCGCTGACATATTTGGGATTATATGATGAAAGACGGGCAGATGGGTCGATAAACACACACACACACACACACACACACACACACACACACACACACACACACAGCAAACAGATCAAGTGACAGGAAAGTGTTTAACAACGAAGTCAACCATGGCTCATAAATCACAGCAGATCTTGTTGTAACCGCCTAAACACACAACTCACTCGCACTTGGGTTCATATTACGAACAGAAACACTTGGAACAACACCAGAGACTAAGAGCTGTGCTAAAGTATTCAGCTATACAGTAGCTCACGTACAGGTTGTGAGTCAAACGGATGGAGAGCTTCAAAACAGTGGACATCCTTTATTTAAATAAATCAGCCTTTCAAAAAGCCCCAAATTTATTTCTTCTTCATATCCAATTTTGTGAATGTAGCTGGAATGGCTGGGGCTCAGCCTGACCTGTGGTTGCTTTTAGTGTTTAACTTTAAGTTAACTCGCCCCAAAAAAACTCTATTACAGTGCTGCAAGGTTTCAATGTCTGGCACTTGCTGAGCCTGAGTTTAATGTTCAAAACTAAATCAAATCTCCACTTTAAACTGATCCCTTCCCATTTTCTTAAAAATACACAGATCGAATAGTAAAAATGTGACGATGGAAAGATTCCTATCAACTTTGTCCAGCTTGTAATGAAGTTAGTATAATCATTCAATAAGAGTTTCCGTTTTGTTGAGGGTAAAGTAAGACATTATTTTCTTCAGGGGGTGTACTCTTGTCGGAATTGTTCTTTTAACCTTTTTCACCTCTCCCTTCTCATTTCATGCCATACTAGCTGACTAGGCACTTAAGTACGTGCATCCGTCCACACAAGTGGACAAGATCGAGATCCCCGGATCAACCATTCGTCGAGTGCTGCTTGAAATGAGCTGACTCATGAGGCTGAAGCTGACACTCACAAACCCCAGTTGGAGGAAACACATTCCATGTCGAGATATTGAACTGGATATGCAAGCGTGCTCACCCTTACACACATGTACCAATTGTGTGAATTCTAACACCGTGGTAGCAAGTTTTACCCAAAACGCTGACGAGGTCCATCATCTCTGGCACAATAACAGTCTGTTGGAGGTACAGTTCGCTGCTGCTCTTGTTTATAAGTGCATGCACATGAGCGTCACAAGATTCAGAGAGGGTCTCCCATCACTCAAAGGTTTTACTGGAAGCCACACACACACACACAGACACAAAGACACACACACACACACACACACACACACAACACAGAAGAAAAAAAAAGTCTTGCGCCCCGGTTAGGGTATCCCTTTCTCCTCTCTGTCTCTTTACATTGGGTTCCATGACGGTGATCTGGTCAAAGCACCTTTACAAAGAATCTGATTGGGGGAAGCTGAAGCCAGTTGTAAGGGTTTAAATTGACACTGAAGGGAGGTGTGTGTGTGTGTGTGTGTGTGTGTGTGTGTGTGTGTGTGCGTGTGTGTGTGCTTGCGTGTGTGTGTGTGTGTGTGTGTGTGTGTGTGTGTGTGTGTGTGTGGCGGGCAGGCAGGCAGAGGAAGGAGAAATTGTCACATTGTCTGACTGAATGTACCTTCTGATCCCGTGTGTTAACCCTCAAGTCTAAAGAAGAAGCATCCAACACTGGAACAAGAACAACAGAAGCAGGAGTGAAGATGGAAACAGACAGACAGAAACACAAGAAGTATCAAGCAATACAAAATGCTTGAGGTGATAGTACATTTGTAGACAAGAGGGTCAAATGCAGGAGAGAGCAAACACTTCACATATCTCTTCACCACTACCCTGCTGTGACGGGCATCTACGGGTTTAACACTATGTGACTGTGTGGTGCTAAAGTCTTCCAACATTATTTCATCACATTTCAGCAACTACGTGCAATAGTCCCCACTGACGAGGTCCTCCCTGGCCTTAGGCTCAGTGAACAAGCTGAACTGAGGCAGAAAGCAGTCATACCATATAAGCCTGATATTTCCTGGTGGCACTGAAGCAGCCAGTTTTTGTGCAAGTCTGTGACATTCTTGGAGAACTAAAGCTCTCTGCTGGTTTATGTTGTTTGCTTGTGTGTCTGCATGTGTAGGATCTTTCTCCACTGCGGCCTGTGGACTGACTGACCCTGCTAACATTGTTTGCAAACAAGCAGGATAAGGAGGCAGATTACCCAACAAGCCTTAATCGCTTATGGATTGTATACTAAATTTCAGATCACAGATTTTAGCTAAACAGCTCAGTTTGAAAACTAGAACTTCTGCTTCTGTTTCGTTACAATGCAAGTTGGGAGATCAACAAAAAATATGCTTATTCCTCAAAAGGAAAGAATCAAACAGTGGTAGATACTTTAGGTGGTTCTCACTGAATTAATGATCTTCTAATACCATGACAAGTCAAATCTTCACGGTGAACTTAGAAGGCAGACAAACACCGAGCCTTACTTATAAACTGTTGCTTTAGCAGCTTGCAAAATGTCTTCCTCTTTAATGGTTCTGCTTCTACCACAGATCACATTCTCAAGGTGTGTGTGTGTGTGTGTGTGAGAGAGAGAGAGAGAGAGAGAGAGAGAGAGAGAGAGAGAGAGAGAGAGAGAGAGAGAGAGAGAGAGAGGTAGAGAGAGAGAGACAGACAGAGACAGAGAGAGAGACAGATAAGGAGGAAAGAAAGAAAAAAGTGTTTGTGGGATATACCGGTTTGTGTGTTTCACACATGTTTTGACAGTTCTGCAAGCTAATCCCCATTGTTGCTTTGCGAGTCTGGGAAGTGTGAGTGTGTGTATGTGTGTGTGTGTGTGTGTGTGTGTGTGTGTGTGTGTGTGTGTGTGTGTGTGTGTGTGTGTGTGTGCGTGTGTGTGTGTGTGTGTGTATGGTGAGGAGATTTGAGGTTTACTCAAGAGAAAACCAGTAACTTGAAGGATAAAGCCTCCTCAACAATGGAGACAATGTAGTTACATTACTTTGCATATATACGTCTATTTTGAGTTTGAGCCAATTATTTATTTTCTTTAAAGAGCAGCTGTACTAACTGTGTGCATCTAAGAATCATTTCAGTAAGCTTTTAAGCATTTATTTAGTCTGACTTGAGTGAAATAGGAGACATATATTACTGAGCTGCAGAGAATACACACTTCTTACATGTACAAAGGTACATAGAAGAAGTTTTCCTGTACTTTCTGCAGTTTGCATACGAGTTCAGTCAGAGAAAGACATTCGGATATGTCTGTTGTCGTTCACATCATCACCTCCATCTTCTTGTGTGGTTTGGAATTCAAACTCAGCTTGGAGGGCATATTTGGGCGTCTGGCCACCTCACCCACACCCTCCAGCCTTTCCTCTTTAGAATCTCCCTGACACACACAACCGCCCTAACCCACCACCACCGTCTCCAAACACACACACACACACACACACACACACACACACACACACACACACACACACACACACACACACACACACACACACACACACACACACACACACACACACACACTCACTCACTCATACAATTGCTGAGACATTCTTTTCAAACCATGCTAAACCTTTAGGCCCAACAATACAGGCTGGACCTAATCTTATAGCCCTCGTCCAATCAGAGGGCTGGAAAATGAAGAGTGGAATTGATTGGCCGGTGGCCACAGGGGCCAGTTAGGGGAAGGAGAACAAGAGGAGACAACCATTGTTGATTGATTACCATGAAAGACACTTTTGTTACCGACTTTAAGGCAGTACACTGTGCCTGTATCAAGAGGAAATGCTAGCAGTCTTAAAATAGGTCACCACTGAACTAACGTGGATACAAATCACATCACTGAGATAGTGAGGTGTGCTCAACACAATCTCTCCTCCCCTTCCTAAAAGAGTAAGGTCCACAGATTATTAGCTGTTAGTTACATTGATTAGCTGTGGTGCAAAGGTTAGTAGTTTCTATCCATGAATAACAAAACAGAATGAAAGCAGGAGCAGAGTGATGGAAGAGAAGAAGTGAGGACATGTAGTCAATTGGCTTTGGCTATAAACGTATCAAACCAAAACAACTCTTTGTATCCACTCAACAATGCTTTTAGTAAAGATGACAATATTTTAGGGCTGACTGCAGATCACCCCCATCTCATCTTTCCACATGAGAACTGCTCCAAGAGAAGATTGAGCTTGTTTTTTCTGCAGGCAGCTTTTCGATTCCCAGAAAAATCTCTCTGCGGTGTTTGCAACACACCAATAAGTCAACAGGGATTTGAAGTGTAGCTTGGAAAGATAAGGTTAAAACATGTTCAACTCCATTCTCAAGTTAAAAAAAATGATTAGATGGTGCAGTAATTTAATTTGGATTTGGAAATAAGGGTGGTCAAGATGAACTGTATGGGTGCATGGAGAATGCGGAGGGTTTTATTGATGTGCCTGGTTGCCTGATATTGAATTAGATTTGATGGACTGACTGCTGTTTCTGGAATTTTATCTTCTATGCTCCAGGCGAAGAACAATACTGTCCCTGATTCTCATCCAAGTACACCACCCGACTGTTTGCAAAACACGCACACGCACACTCACACTCACACTCACACTCACACACGCTTTCCTAGTCTCTTTGTTTGCACTGCCACATACAGATAATGAAAATAATAATAATCCAAAATCTTTTCACTTCATCTCAAGTGTCAGCAGTATCTTGCTGCAGTATGATCCAGATTGTGTCCCAACAATTCTTTCATCATGTCAGAATGTCAGTTTGCACTAGCAAACAAACTCTGTATTAAAAGCCCATTAATTTTAGGAAAAGCGTTAAAGTGTGACGTAGATCAAATGCAAGATGCAAGAACACCCTCCATGTGAGCCAGCGATCCCACATCCTGCTCTTTGAATCTGAATGTGAATTTTCTGCCAAGGCAAAGGCCCTCACTGTGTCAGTGGCACTGATAGAAAGAGACAGAGGGGCAGCGTGCCTCTATTCACAGCTAACATACACATTAGCATAACTACCATAGCGCGGGTAAACCACCTAGCCACCTGTAGCTACACAACTCACACTAAGTAACCTCATTGAAGCTTTTTCCCACCCACTTCATTCACTTTCCTCTCCTGGATTTCTCACACTTACATTTGTGCTTGAGCATGTGCGTGTGAGTAAGTTTCCAGAAGACTGTTACACCAAACTGTTTTGAGCTAATGAAGTGAGTAGGTTTGAATGGCAAGCATACATCATTTGTTATTTGGAACAATGTGCAGGGATCTTGATAATCCTCTGATGAGTAAATTTAAGAGGGGCAGAACGTTTATAAATGAAAAACAATCAGAAAAACAGAATGAGTAAGAGGCTGACAATGTCTGCTCTGAGTGTTTGTGGGTGTGCTTCTGACCAAAGAATCTTGTGCAGAGAGATGCATATAAAAATCTTGCTATAGTTTGTTCTCTCACTCTCTCACTCATGTTAACTTGTTGTAGAGGAGGGGTTTTGTCGAGGACAAGGGGAAGGAGGAGTGTCAGGAATGGGAGCCTCCCCCAGGGTTGTGATTGGATGATGCTGTTGTGACTGAGTGCAGGGGAGGCCAGTAGGAAGATGAGTGGTCTGGGAGCCTGCTAGGGGGGCAGGCAGCCACAGAGAACAGCTACCACTGCCTCTTAAAACCTAAGGTACTTCTCATTACAGCTACAGACTGATAGACAGAGAGCAGAGGAGGGCTGGAGACAGTTGTAAGAGAGGGAGAGGGAAGGAGAGTGAGAAATTGTGAACAGGGACAGATAGAAAATCAGCAGTCCTACTGGTGTGCTCACCCTTGACTGCTGCCTCCCCACTCCACTACCTGAGGCTCACATACACACACATACAGGGAGGTGTTTTAGGGAGGCTTAAAGGGCTGACTCTCCAGGGAAGAAGGGAATTAAACACTTTGTTTTCAATCCACGGCGTCCATACTCAGGACAAAAAAAGGGATTACAGCTTGTACGACTGCCCCACTTGTTCCTCTCTTCTCTCTGCATTTTGTCTTCACTTTGGAGACTTTGGATACAACCTTCTTGAATTGTTGGTTTGGGCTCAGAGAGGCATGGCACACGGACAAAAGAGCCCCAGGTGGGCATTAACCCAGGGCTCCTTCAGCTTGGCACTGGGCCTGTCGCTCTTCTCCCTCCTCCTCCTACTCCTCACCGTCTCGGCCGCAGACGAGTACGACTACTACAGCTGGCAGTCGGACAACTTCCACAATGGCCGCTTCTACACCAAGCAGCCCCAGTGTGTGGACATACCAGCTGACCTGCGCCTGTGCCACAACGTGGGCTACAAGAAGATGAGGCTGCCCAACCTCCTGGACCATGAGACCATGCCAGAGGTCAAGCAGCAGGCGGGCAGCTGGGTGCCTCTCCTGGCCAAACGGTGCCATGCTGATACCCAGGTCTTCCTGTGCTCGCTGTTTGCACCGGTGTGCCTGGACAGGCCCATCTATCCATGCCGCTCGCTGTGTGAGGCCGTGAGGGACAGCTGTGCTCCGGTGATGGAGACCTACGGCTTCCCCTGGCCAGAGATGCTGACTTGTGATAAGTTTCCCATTGATAACGACCTCTGCATCCCCATGCAGTTCACTGGGAACCACGCGACCCAGCCACCAGGTAGGGCAGCTATGTACACATACACCGACTCTAACACACAGCCTCATTCAAGCATAATGACACACAAAATCACATAACTTTCATTTTAGTATGATCCCTAAAGAAGTTGAAATAATGCTTTAACAACATGTCAAATGTTAGCTTTTTGCAAACTTTAATTTTAATGTCCTCTCAAAATACAAAATGTCAAGAGTCAAACTCAGCAAACTACAATTTACAATCAATTCAAGTCGAATAAATCAGTAAATAGAACTTTTCCAGCATAAAACGCATGCTGCTGTAGCTCTTTGACTTTCTGCCCCAAACAAATCAGGTACAAATCAGTTCAATTTAATGATGACTCATGCATTTTAGTAAGCAAGATTAGTAATTATTTTCAATAGGTTAAAAAATTCAATAATTGTCATCAAAAAGATTAAGTTACTGCTACACTATGACTTGTGTTGTGTAGACAGAAATGCAAACATAACACAATAGTGTCTGCATTGTAAAGTTCAGGACTCCCACTAACATCATTACTAAGATAGACAAGTGTTTAAGAGCCTGCAGAGTCAGAAACAGTGAGAGCCTGAAAACGGCTGTGAGGCTCATATGGCTGCTGCAACACTGCAATGATGACAGATAAAGTTTAAGTGAGAGACTATCCAGAGTCAGTGAGGGAGACAGGAGCAGGAAGAGGCTACAGGGGAAAGTTCTTGAGTAAGTAGACAGTTCAGGACGGCTCCTGTCATCCACATACCCCTCAGGCAGGGACAGAGACTGGCTGAGAGCGAGAGACAGGAGACTGAGACACTCCGACGGGCAGATCGGCGGGTTAAGATTAATGGACTGTGACGTTAAACACATCTCAAATGAAAAGGTGACACAGTCTCACATGCATACACGCACACACCTTTATCAGCAGACATCCATCAACAGCTAATCAGTCAATCCAACAACTGAGTGAATGGAGAATGTCTTATTTCAAAGCTGTCATGCATACAACTCAAAAGCTGGTCTGCATAGTGTCAATAAATGAGTAAATAAACCCAAGATGTATGAAATTAGAAAGGAAATTACTACATTGGGATTTTTAAGAGATTTGATAGACAAAAAATGTAAACATATTATATAATTGTTCACAGGAGAACAGACAGATGGGCCAATAGTGAGCTGTGAGCGGGTGAGTGGGAACTAAATAGAGAGAAAAAGGTGTGTGCATGTGTGTGTATGCACCGCAGCTACTTAAGCAGCCTCTTAACAAAAGCAGTCAGTGCTGAGAGGGGGAGAGAGGGAGTTGATGAGAGTCTTTAGACAGTGGAGTGGGACAGTCCCCACTGTGTCCCAGCTTGCTATGCCTTTGTCGTGTCTGGCAGCCAGCAGGCCAATTAGCTAGAAGGCCAATTACTGAGCTCCCACTAATTAGACGACATGACAGGACAAGAGAGGCAGTCAGAGAATAAGAATGGCTAAAGTCTTATTGTCCCTGAGAGAGCTGAATGGAGAGGAGTGAAAGGAGAGGGAAGCGGGAGAGTAAAGAGAGGCAGACTGAGTGTAGAATTGGAGAAAAGCTGCTTCCTGCATCACAAAAAGTGTCTGCCTCTCTGCTTTCAATAAAGACTCGAAGAAAAAAGGTTTATTATTCTCATTATTTCACTTTTTGCCTTTAACCATTTATCGCCAGTTCTTATCTACTCTGGTTGACATCTTCCTGCGTTCCTGTATTTCATTTAATATGTATAGTAAATGTGTTTTCCTTAACTTGATGTATTGTACTGATTTAGCGCTGAAAATGAAACCCATTAATGCCAAAACATCATTTTAGTCCCATCAAACATAAGTTGTGTGACATATCTTTGCTTTGTATCATTAATGTTCGCAGCATATATTGATATACAACTATCTACCCTGATAAAAAATACAAATAAAAAAGAGTTTCAGGGCTCTCTGATGAATTAATGGAGAGCCGACTTATTCCATTAGGGAAAATGGCTGTTCTGTTTTTGTAGGACGAGTATCAACTATGTGACACTTTGGCTTTGCAGAGCCATAACTCATTCTCTTACATGCTCCCTGAGAAGGAGGCGGCTTAAACTTCATCTGTCACCTCCTCAAACAGGCAACTGTTTGTTGATTCTATCTAATCAAATAATGTTTGAAAGATTGTAGATTACAGAGAGGGGTGCGAGATCAGTGCAAATATGTAAAGGGATCTTTGCTGTTAAGCACTTTTGTGCAGAGATGTTTAAAGAATAAAAAAAGAAATGGAATATTGGTGCCGTTTAACAATTACATTTGAGGGTGTGCTCGTGTACGTGTGTGTCTGTGTGTTTGAAACTGAGAGTGAGCCCATATCACTTCTAGCCTGAAGGCTCAGTCACTGACATTTTGTTGAGAACCAGAGATTCTCAGATGTGCCGATGAGGCCATCCTGAGGACAAGCTTTTGGCTCTAAAACACACACACACACACACACACACACACACACACACACACACACACACACACACACACACACACACACACACACACACAGCCAGCAATAATAAAAAGGAGTTTCAGCTAAGAATTGTTAGAAGTGAGTTCCCTGGGAACTCTCTGTGTCAATGGACACGGATGATTCTCTTCACACAGGATCATATGAGGTAATCCAGGTGAATCTTGGGGAGTTGGATCAATCACAGGAATGAAGTGTTCTACCTGCTGCTCTGCCTGTCTGGGAGGCCCTGATGCTATCTGAGCTATTCTGCAATTACATGATATAGCACGGTTCGAGTGCTCCTGTGGAAACTAACAGTACAGAGTCAGATTCACTTTCCACCTTTCTGTCATAGCCAAAACTAAGAGGAACACCACCGCCACCTGAGCTCAGGTTGTGTCTGTGGATGTTTTTTGGCATGTGTGTGTGTAACAGGGGCCCATGGGGTGTGATTATGTGAAACACAAGTCTGTAGGTATTATACCAGAGAAGACAAGCAGACTGCTGACAGAAGAGGGCACAGGCATCCATGGAGTAGAAAAGGCCAGAGCTCAGTCTGTCAGGCAGAGCACAGTTAATGCCACCCATCAATTCCACATTTTAAATGATGCTACCTTTAGCTGCTGTCAGCATCAGCAAATCAACAGGTATGATAGGTGTAGATAGGATTCTGCACCGTCGGTTTAAGTGCATGGAGGGAAACTCCATAACTCAAATTGCATGTTTCCGAAGAAATTGCTCTTCAAAACAATATGCACGTTGTCCACTGAAAGTTGTTGAAATTGCATGGTGTGAAAGATATTGTCTGTCCTCGCCGTACTCATTGATGCGGCTAGTGTAAGTTACAACCGTGCTAAAGGAGACAGGCAGCACTGTCAGGTCCCCAGCAGCACAATGGGCGCTACTCATGTGGCCCTGGCTGCTATATGAAAGGGAAAATGTGATCCAATGCTCTGTGCATGGAAGACTGCCTCGGCCTTTTGAGAATGTATTTTCTCTTCTGTATAGGATTCCTACAGATGCAAGGAGCATGCTGTGTTTTAGAGGCCCCGGGGGCTGCCTGTGGGCCGTATTTAAGTCCTCCTCTGTCCGTCTGCATGCTGCATTTAAACAGATGTTAGGCCCTCCGACATAAATCACACGCTGCATTTCATCTCCTTGCACAGTACCGTTTTATGTCATAAGTGTTGCTGCTCGTAACTTAAAGGGCCCAAATGAGGCATGAGATAGTGACCCGCGCATACTTTAAATTGAACGTTCTTCCCATAAAAGTTGCTGTGATGCTCAGGCTGCAGGGGATGAGGCACAGGACACGGCAGGAGATTGGATGACGATATTGTTAGATGTGAAGATATGTGAGTGTATGTGGGAGAGAAAAAGTGAGCAGAAGCTCTTCATTTTGCACGAACTGTAACAAAGACACGCATTTGTATAACGAGCAAACATTAAATGTGATTTACAGTGTTTGTGTTGAGCTTGAGATTAATGGGAAGGATTTACTATTTAAGGCCTTGTCCACACCTAAACGAGTATTTTTGTACACGTAGCTTTTACTTTGAGTTTTGGTCTTTCGTCCACACCCAAGCAGCGTTTTAGGTGACTGAAAACGGGGCTTTTGGAAAACTCCGTTTTTAGTGTTGCCGTGTAGATGTGCAAAACAGAGCGTGCACCTTCCTTTGTGAGGCGCCACTAATGAGGCAACCTGTGCTGCGACAGCGGCATAAGTACATCTATGTACGGCGGGCGTGGCCAAATATCCTCGCTAACAGGACTTTTTACATCTTTACACATGAATGTACTCATCCACTATATTGATGAACAGAGCTATTGCGCTATGGAGGTCACTGCTACAGCCAACACTCCCCTGACACAGACCCCACCGCCAAGTTTGCCGGAGTGTGTGCGGCTCAACCTGGCTCACAGCGCCTCAATTATGTTTCTTTGCGTTTTCACCTGCAAAGGATTTATTTTGAAAACAAAAGTAAAAGTCTGTTTACAAAAATACCCCTGTACGTGTGTGTCTTATCAACTTAGTGATGAACACAATTGAGGTTTGTGAATTAAAATTAATGAAAATTAATTCTCATACTGCACCAACTAATTACAGGAAAATGACCATGTGACCATCACCATTGTGATGTCATGTTTTTGTAGGGCACAGCTGACAAATATTTTAGAGACAACAACATTTCAGTCTTTATGCGACCTTCTACTCCAAACGTTTGTCATTATTTGACAAATTACTTTTCACCTCTTTATCATTAACATCAAAAGTTGTTCAGGCAAGTTTAAGAAGTTTTTTCTAACACTCGAGATGTTGTTGCCTTTGGACGTTTTCAATCAGCCTCTCTAATTTGACGATACTTAGATGGAAAACCAGGTTATGTGAAAGAGAGGAGAAAAAGAGTGAGAGGGGGGGGACAAGAAACAAAAGATACAACAGGGGAAGGATGGAATGGAGAAAGTTATATTAACCTCAGAGCTATGACTAAGTGAAGTTGTGCAGTTAAATTACTGGACTCTTGCCGTACATCATTTCCACTCTGGCTTGCTGTTTGAAGATTAACAGCAGGGCTTTCCAACAGACCACCTCCTTACTCACCCTACTCCCATTATCCTTTTCCTCCTACCCTAAATCATCAACTCCCAACCTCCTCATCCTGCAGAACAGCAGCTCTGAGAGACAATATTATATCATCCGTCACTGTGAATGGACACATTTAAGGTTCTGTGATGAAGTCCATAACCCAGCACGCAGCATGACGAAAAGCAGGACACAAGAGGCGGTCAAGTCCAAAGTCAACCAAAGCAAGATCATAAGTTTCACAATTCAATCACAAAAATTCCTAAACTGCTTTGAGATGATGGCAAAATACATGAATGACCTAATGTCAAAATATTTGCTGAGTAGAAATGTGTCCAGGAAAAAAAAGCACACCAAGCCACACAGCAGAGATTCCCATTAGAACATGAAGGTGATTCCCCCGACGGAGAGCAGAACGTGATGAGGGCAGTCGTCACGTAATTGATTTCTCAGCGGCATCCAAATGGTGGTTTTCGGTCCAAGCTCAACTAAGTTTCATGTAGGGGCTGCTTTCTCCTGACACATGCTCTGGCATCAACGCAACCGGGCCACCTGCCAACATACCACCCCTGTGAAACCAGAATGAATTACCGTGGAGTCTGAATAAGAAGTAACAGTTTCAAGGGAATCATTCAAAACAGACAAATCCAGAGTCTTGGCATCTCTTGATATGTGTGTGTGCGTGAGTTTCCGTGCTCTTGTCCCAGGCTTTATGTCAGCACCAGACAATTAAGAGGCCTGACCCTGTAGGTAGGCCTCGCAGGTCTCCCGCCTGTGAATGCATGGGAAACCTCAGAGAAGGAAAAACTGGCAGACACTCTACAAGAACATGGTTCAACTCTCTCCAACACACATATACGAGCGCATCCATGCACTCAGTGGTAGTTAGGGGGTTCACCTCCCCACGACCCGAGCAGCGAAGCATGCTAAACTTTGACCCCTCTCATTATCTGCCCAGACGCTGAGGTTTGGGCTGGGGTGATAACCTTTGAACCCTGACTTTTAACCTAAGGGCCTGGACTGGACTGTGCTAGGATAATCCTGGGTGTGTTTGAGACACACAGGAAAACAGAAAGGGGGGAGAGATCTGAACATATTTTGGATATTGCGGTGAGTGAATGACTAGCTCCCCTATAAGCAGACTTCCCAAAAAAAGGCTGCTTATGATATGTCTCTGCCCTGTTGGTGTATATATGTGGTGTGGGGAAGACTTCTATACCACATCCTTCTCTCCTCTGACCATTTCTAATAGTATACCTTGTTCTCTCGATAGGCCCCATATGCTCTGTTTTGTGGATGAGTGGACTGATTACATGGGTACAGCTACAAACAGCCCTTCTTGGATTACATGGAGTTTATGTAGTTATTGTTGTAATAAAGTTTTATATTGAAGAGCATTTGGAGAAAAATGCAAGGCAGTATGAAGCATGTCTTTGTGTATTTATGTGACTGAGATTGAGGGCTTTAAAAGCACGTTTTGTAAGAGTTATGGGTGAGAATATATGATTAAATCAAATGTAATGATAATTAATCATATATCCAAGCATATTTTGACAGTTTTCTGCAGTAGAAACAAACAATATTTAGCTGTAAACAAATATAAAAGCCTTAATGTAGGGCCTGTCCTACTCTCTTATGATGTTATGGTGCACAATAACAACAATCATGTCCCAAATCAAAGTTAGAGAGGATAAACATGCTTTGGAGCAAAGCAGGCATGACCATAAATTTTGACTTAAAAATAAACTGAACTTGTTGCTTCGGTTTCCCCTTGCTGTTTCACAATGTGTGGTTGCTGTGTGGCCTAAGAGCTGGCTATGTACTGAAACACTTTTCACCATGTTCAGCTGCTCCTGCTGCAGCAGCAGCGTTTACCTTTCTGCACAGCCAAGACCACGCCTGCACCATCAAAATATACAAGGGCCAGAATAAAAACATTTTGTCCAGTTTAATTGCAGGGCAAACATCAGTCAGGTTGCTGGACTGTGTATTCGTTCTGCAGTAAATAGCATCTGACAAGAGCAGGGGGGCTGCAAATAAGTACCTCAAAAGTGCTCAGGGCTTAACGATTTCATACCGACACGGCTTTGGTTTTTGGCACTGACCTCAACTAAGGCCGTTAGATATGAGCTAATCTGGCCTTAATAGAACCATAAGAAATGTGATTATGTGTAGTTTCTAATGACAAATTATTGTTCTGTCCCCTCAGTGTCGAAGGTGTGCCCTCCGTGTGACAATGAGCTGAAAGCAGACAACATCATGGAGCATTACTGCGCCAGTGACTTTGGTAAGTACCATCAACGAAAGAGTGGGAGCTGCATATACTGTATAGACACATACTGTAGAGTACACTAAGGGGGGTTGGGGGAGGGGTAGTTTAATGCACAGCAGGGCTGGTTTGTCTTTGTGGGGCCCTAAGCAGAAAAAAACTACAGCTGTAACACTCATTGCCTGCAGGTGGCACAAAAATTAAAATTGCAGCAGATATTGTCTTCATGTTCCGTTAAACCATATGTTTGTGGGTATTTGTGGAAAATAGTAAAAATGAGCACAGACATGAACAAGCAGAACACACATTCATTTTGAACTATTCCTTCTGCTTGCATAACCCTTTTCTTCACATAAATTGATGAATTAATATAACAGATTCCAGTCCCCGATGTCCATTAAACAACGTTTTCTCAACTTTCTACTTTGCCGCATTCTAGTTTCACCACAGTAACGACCTGCACACAAAGCCAGAACATAATTATTCCATTATTTCTGCTCGTCGAGGCTTTTGGCCCATCATACTCCACGGCAGCTGAATTTCTGCTTGCATGGACTATTGCCCCAGTCTTTAGAGTTAATGATATACTGCTCTCTATTTTCTCTGGTCATAAGATTCTGAGCACTGAACTGGAAATGGTGACAAAAAAGCTCATAACCTTGGGAGACTCATGGAGAACATGGCTTATGTTTCTGAACAGATTAGTGAGAGTAGTGTAATTGAAAATGAAATGTGGCCATACTGGTGCTGAAAATATAACATAGTTCTATGCTGTAGTGTCCCACGGAGGAAATGTCTGCAGTTTAAAGAAAATCAAAGTTTCGCAAACTATCTTCTGGCAATCACCTAAACCTACGAAATGGTTTGTATACATAGCACATGATCCATTAGAAATCATAAATTAATAAATGCCTAAAACATCACATCCAACAACAACAACAAAATACATCTTTGTGCACATTGCTCACGCTCTGAGCTGCAGCCAAAGCATACTGTAGGCTCATCCCCATAATTAATCATGACTACTGAATCACAGATATCTATTTGTTTGATTCATTTCAGGATTACATATCTCAATCTCCCAACATATGGCTGTTTTTCAGGGATCAGATTCATTCTGTTCATTAAAATGAAATATGCTTATATGTGAAAGCAGAGAGCGAGCCAATGAAATGAATTATGTGACTGGATGAGGATGAGTAGATAATCTTGACATATGGATCTGGAGATCATGGCAAGAATGACTCTACAATGTTATTCTATAGGGCGATGGCAGATTACAGCTTGATCTCACGCCTCATGAATGTTGTAACCTGTTCATCTTTGGTTTGCCCTGGGAGAATTTTATACTGCGTGTTTTATTACGGTCTACTTTTGATGTTTGATCCCTCCACATACCTTGCTGTTCCATCCTGCAGCACAGCACAAATGACAAGAGTAGAAAAGAAAGGGTGAGGGAAGTGAGTCTGGCAGGGCACGGACATGAAACCTACACCTGGTTGGTAGGAGAGGTTGCTTTCTTTAGCTTAAACAAAAACCTGCTTTTCCTCAAAACGACAGTACACTTCTCTCTCCTCCTACCGCTACGCCACTTGGCTCACTTTAAAGAAAGTGAGTTTGTATAAAGACGTGGGCACAGCTTGTCACAAGGATACTGGCCAGGTTGCACAGTGAGCCCCCCTGCATCACTTACGACTGAATACGAGTGGGTATTCAAAGTTGAAGCAGGGAAGGAAATTATTTTATCTTTCCTATCTTTACTGAACACACACATGCACATGAATGCCTTCATTCACAAAAACACACACACTCTCAGGCACGCAAATGCAGCATACAAACACACGCCCTCAGTGAGGGAGCTGGATGTGAATCAGGATGCGGATGAAAAGCAACTCAACACACACATTCCTTCTTGAACATGCTATCGCTTCGCCTGTACTGTGTATACGTATCAGAGTGTACCGAGGGATGTTTATGCAGGCGAGAAGTGAAATGGCAATATTCCAACAGGCTTGGGTTAGGGTACATAGCGATGCTTCATACCTTTGCATGGCCAATGATTAATTTCACCTGTCAAAATGTTCACCCAGAGAATTCCTCTCTCAAATGCTTGGCAGTTCAATTTTAATCTCTCACATGTTAAACTTATAAACACGAGACTCAACGGGAGATTCAAGTTAGAACTTCATTAAGTTGATAAACTGGTATATACTAACAGTGTACAGAGGTTATCTGTTCTGTATTTTTTCTTGTAAAACTACAGGACTGTAAGCACAAAGTGAGCACAATATCTCAATAGAGGAGGATGAGACATACAAATTGATTACATCTGACTACAAAGTGATTGTTACTTAGAAAATGATATAGAGACAAACCAGTTTTGACTGCTGTGAGACCTAACTTACTTCAAACATAACTCCCTAAAGATTTTAATTGAGACTTGAAAGCAAAAACATGCAGGTCCCAAGTTTTAAATGGTAAAATCATGTATAAAAAACAAAAAAACAGGACATAGCCAGGCAGCATGCACATTTGAATTATTAGGCCTATGCACTGAAGGGACTTCTCAGATATGTAAACAAAAAATGTTACCATGTCATTTTAATGGTCAGCATTCAGAGACTTGCATCTTGACTATTTACTCTTGCAATTTGCTTATAAATAATTGCTACTTGGACTCACTCTCAAGGGGCTTAAGAATTGACCTTAACTTGCTTCAAAAAAAGGTTGTAACGCCAAAAACATGTCCTTCTTTTCATTTCTAGGTTGTTTTTTTCCTGACACACAAACACACACACACAGGATGCAGTTTTTATACGCTGCAGGAGAGTTTAAATTATGATACTCAGGAGAGCTGTAAAATAGCTGCTTCTTTGGCACAGCAGACAGAGCTCATAGCTGGTTTGCAGGAAAAAGAAATGTCACAGCTGCTCACAGTAGAAAGGAACAGGGGAGTCAGAGTGACACATTAACAACTTCTCGGTGTAAATATCTGTTTTATAGAATAAAATAAAGATTTTAAATATGTCTCTTTCTGTTCTTCCTCAGCCCTGAAGATGAAAATCAAGGAGGTGAAGAAGGAGAAGGGGGATCGGAAGCTGATTGCGGCACAAAAGAAGAAGAAAGTGTTGAAGCAGGGAGTGCTGAGGAAAAAGGACCTGAAGAAACTGACCCTGTACATCAAGAATGGCGCCAACTGCCCGTGCTCCCAGCTGGACAGCCTGGGCTCCAATTTCCTCATCATGGGCCGCAAAGTGGACCAACAACTGCTGCTCATGTCCATTCACAAGTGGGACAAGAAGAGCAAGGAGCTCAAGTTCGCAATCAAGTACATGAAGTCCCATCAGTGTCCCACCTATCACACCGTCTTCCAGTGACGCGGCTCGCTGCACTGTTCACACAATCCACAATCGCTCTCCACATTCTACCTTGTTCCAGATAGATGCAAATTCTGCGTCCCTGAACCCCAGATCCCTGCAAAATATGTTACCAGCCCACTACATAGTCCTACAAGGGGTTGCAGGGCAGCCAAGCTTTTATTTTCTCAGCTTTAACATGAATCAGGTTGTCAAGGGGCTCGTCCAGATCTGCTTAGATGAATCAGACATGTTAATGTTGGAGAGGGAAAAAAGCTGCAAACTCTGCAGCTCCCTCCACATAATAAAAGCCCCAAAGAAACCACAGATTTTATAACGATTTGGGTGATGTAATTTTGTTTCCCGAGAACGGCAGACATTTTGATCGACCCCCTGCGATTTCATAGGTATCTTCCTTAACAATTTCCTCTTCTGATATAGTAGACCAAATAACTTGTATGATATCTTACAGCAACTTTATCAAGACAGTGGCATTAAGAAATGGGAAGCTAAAGATTTGAGGCAACTATCGGAGGGAAAACAAGTTCAATAATGAAATGATTATAAACTGACAGAATGGAAAGGGAGCTGAGTGGGATGGCAGGGTTTGTTTCCGTGTAAAACGAGCTGAGAGAAATGATACGCTACAGTACAAGTGGGCTGTGCAATGGGCCAGTGCACACACTGGCACAGAGCTCCCAGGAACAACATCAAAGCAGAGACATATAGATGATCCACCTAACTGTGTTTTAATAATGTAAAAAGTAGGTAATTCAGATGAATACTAGATGATTAGAAACTGGGCTTTTTTCTTGTATCCCCTCTGGGAAAGAAGACCGATGGAACGAGACAGACTGGCGGACTGGATGATGCTTCCACTGACTTTGTACAGCAACGTTTTTTTGTGGCCTGAAAGAGGGAAACTTGAATATTTTTTGTTTTTACAATTGGAGAGAGAATGAGGTTAAGGCAGTGAAGACATCTTCCTGAAAACAAGTGGAGAAAGAAAGAGAGAGAAAGAGACTGTGGACAGAACCAACAATGTTGGGTTGATAAGTCTCTGGTACTCGCTGTTTTTCACTATCACTCTTCAAATGTTTATTTGTTTTGTACTTACATTTTTGAATTTGCTTCAGTTAAACTACTATCGTATGAAGGCAGGAATCATCCATACAGACATAGCACCTGAATTCACTGTTGCTGTAGCAATAAAAGATGAAAATTTAACTTTGACCATATTTTCTAATCAGTTAACCTGTAAGTAGTTCTGTTACTGAAATACGACTTTGTTTTACAAAAAAAGTAAATGAATAAAATATATTTGAAATTTTTATAAAGAATATTTTTTTGAAATATGCTATTTCTTTATCATTGTGATTAAACCACAAAGTACACACTCATCCATCTTCTTCTGAATTAATCACAGAATGTTTTCTTGGCTGAGAAAATGCATAAGTGCATACTTAGACACACTCTCATGAGTACGATAGCTCCGCTGGTAGAGCGGGCGACCCATGTACTAAGGCTCAGCCCTTATCGCAATGACCCGGGTTCAAAATCCAACCACTGGCCCTTAGCTGTATGTCATCCCCTCTCTCTCCCCATTATTTCCTGTCTGTCTTCAGATATAATGTCATTAAAGGCAAAAAGCCCAAAGAATATCCTTAAAAAAAGAGAAGAAATGTAGTTCTCCTGGGTTTGTGTAAATGCTTAATAGTTTTTCATTTAAAATATATTAAAGTAATAAGAAGTGTACTGCAAATTAAACTGTTCCCACCAGCCAATCAGATGCAAGCCATGGCATTAATAGAAAATGAAATGTTTCAATTTTACTATTTTCAATCCAACATATCATCCAAACATAAATTAAAAAACCTTTTTGAAATCTTTTTAAAATGTAAAATTGATTTGTATTGATGTACACTATTTAATTTACTTTGAAAATGTTCCAATCGAAGTTGCAGTTTTTCCAAAAACATGAGGTTACACAAAGTAATGTGAGAGTTCGCAAGGCCTGCCCTGCACCTTCATTTCTCCTTTCACAGGGGAAAACCTCTGTTACGCTCTGTGCAATGCCAAAGTCTTCCAGATCCACACTGGGCACAGTCTTACACAGAGCCTGGGCAATAAAAGCACAAGTATTTAATGTTAAAGAGTAAAGGGGTGACGCAGACAGACAGCAGGCTGCAATGTAGCTGACCAACTTTATCAAAACCACCCAGACCTTAATCACTCGAGACGCACACACGACTCATTCACTGCAATAAAAGGATTTGGCATCTTTGTGCTCCAACATACAAGATGGATCGATTGTGACATTGTACGATGTTTATTGTCTTCCGCCCATAATTCCCGAAATGTAGGAGACTTTTGGAGACTGCTCGAAGCGTGAACGCCAGTAGAGTAATGACCTATTTCCAGTTGATTGTGGAGATAATGCACACTCTGTCTCTAGACCGTGGAATGACAGAAACAAGAGGGGAAAGGGATAATGGGTATACACGTGTTGGACAAGGCTTTCCTTTATTGGAGTCTCAAAACCTACAAATTCTCTGGGAGCGCTCAAACGCGATAAACACTGAGCTAGAAATTAAAATTCCATGCAGGTGGAGAAGCTTTTGTTGGAAAGTGTTGACCAGGGTTGGATCAGCTCTCATGTAATAATTCAGTGAACTCAAAGTGGAGGAAGACAAAAAAGAGAGAAGGTGAAAAAGGAGACGGGGAAGAAACTTGGCTGGGTCCCACAGACACCCGTCAGCACCTCCTCAAAGGTCACTTAGTGAAGTTAATAAGGCCCTGATGAGGGACCAGTGACACACATACAGTAAAAAAAAACACACAAGAGACGCACATGTTGGGAAAGGTTTGACTACAAGCTCCCATTGTCTCACTTTCCCCCAATGAGACCTCCATTCAAACAAGCATCAGTTCCATCAAACATACATGAACTATAACACTGATTAGTTACAGAAATGTAGTGCAGAAAGGGCATCACTACCACACACACACACACACACACACACACACACACACACATTGTAGAAGAATGGCCACATTGTCTGTTTTTATTGCAGTGTGCTGATAAGCATCACCTTTTTCACAGTTGAATAGTGGCCGTCTGTCTGTCTGGCTGTCACACACACACACACACACACACCTCAACGGTCACTCACACACTGTTAAAAATGGTTGAAAACTATTATTATGTACTGTTCATTCCAGGAGTTTTTTCTTTTGGATTTAACTTTCCCAATGATCCAATATTCAATATAAAATGTTGGGACTTCACTCAATATTTCAGCCTGTGTGGAGAGAGTCTGGAAGAAAGCCCTCGCTCTTTGATTCTGAACAACAGACAAAAAAAAGCCTGACATTTACAGCTGATGTTTTGAACTCCATTGTCTTTAGACATTGTGCATTGGCAACAAATTACATTTCTCTTAGTACAAGTAAAAAGGCTATAAAATACTGAAATTGTTACCAGCTCATTTATAAAAACAAGACAGATCCAAAAGATCACTTTATTACTTTTAGATAATGTAACAGGACAAAGTTGTTGATAGAGCTGTTCTTATCTTCTTTTAACTTAAACATTAATACACATACACATACACACACACACACACACACACACACACACACACACACACACACACACACACACACACACACACACACACACACACACACACCACACACTAATCAGATTTGACTAGTCTACCTCAACAGAAAGAGACCATTATATAACTTTCTGGAGGGTCAGGAGAATTTCTATTAGCTGCAGCATGCCTCTCTCTACCCACCACACAAGGTACCATTAAAACAGCATTAGACAGTAAGCCAACATCCTTCTGGTCTGAACCACGAGACCACCTGTCTACAGGAAGAGAGGACGGAGAGAGTTTTACATTCATTTTGAAGAAGGGAGTGAGCGAGGGTGGAAACAGCAGGACATGGACAGAAGGACTGTACTGGCTCCGAGCCTTGGCCTGCCTTGCTCAGTAAAATGCATTAAAGATGTTGAGTTTCGTTGTGTGTGTGTGTGTGTGTGTGTGTGTGTGTGTGTGTGTGTGTGTGTGTGTGTGTGTGTGTGTGTGTGTGTGTGTGTGTGTGCGTGTTTTTGTGTGTGTGTGTGTTTGCTGATGTGCTTAAGTGTGCCGTGTAGACTCCCTTTAAAAGGCCTAGATCAAGCCAGGGAATTATTTCTCCCTATAATAAAGTAAGAGAACCTTTCTACACGTTGTACACACAGTGAGAAGGCCACTTTCCATAACATTGCTCTCATTTGCCTTCATACTTGCCTGAGCTAAAAAAGTCAGTATCAGGTAGCTGAGTAATTTTTCTTAGTTGTGATGAATATGAATTATAATAAAGTAATGCAATTCCTAAACCAGTGCCATGCGGAATTTCAACCATTTGACGAAGCATGTGGAATAATAAATCACTGCTCTTCAGATTTAGAGGGATAATTTGCAGCTCTCTGTGATACATTAATGCGTCATTTTACATAGTATTATTTTACACCACGGTCTGAGTGAGTAGTGTGGAGCTTTGAAAAAGGAACCACAGGTGTATCCTATGCTGACGTTTTGAAGAAATTGCAATCTGACTGATTCAATCATCTTTCGTTAATCTGATAGCAATCGAATTGCAATCCCTCTCGAACACCTCTCTGCTTTCTATCACATCCACATAAAATGCAAGACATGGTGTGTGAGTAGTAGTAGTAATACGTGACAGGCAAATTGTAGCCTTTCCTCTTCTTGGTACTGATTCGTGCCCCACACTGACTCAGTAACACAATGGCACCGTGACAATGACATTCAAAGCCTGTCAGCCTGTGGCACTAGGGTGATAAGGTTAGATCCACACACACACACACACACACACACACACACACACACACACACATACACACACACACACACACGCACACGCACAGCTCCAACCTTGGGGGAAAAGGGCAGGAGGACAGAAGAGGTGGAGGGAAAGAATGAGGGGGGAGAATGGACTGGATAAGAAAACACCCATGCTGCTCTCAAGGGACTTTGGCTCTCGGAAACAATCACATTGGCCTCAGTGTCTCCTCTGCAGTGGAAAATGAATAAATTAATAGGTGGAGTAGAAGGCCTCCCATGTGCAGGGTCCTAAAGCCATCTGTGAAGGCCATCAGTGTGTCCCAAACCTGCTGTTTCCCTACTGAAGCAACATGTCAGTCTGGAGATTTACAGCCGCCCGGAAAGCACACACGCACGCCCACGCACCGACACCATCGCACACACAAACATCAAAGAGGATATACTCGTAGGTGCAGCCAAACACGCCTCCATGTATATTTATATTGAGAGAGTGCCAGGATGCAAAGGCACAGACAAAACAAATATTGGCATACACATAAACACATAAGCGGAAACAAAAGTTCATATTCTTCACACACACACACCCACGTGCACAGACAAACACTTGGCTGGCGTGCAGATTTACACCCGTTTGGAAACACAAGCTTCAGCAAATAAATAAATCTGTTTCACTGGAGACCTGTTGACCTCTCTCTCTCGCTTTTTGTCACACACACACAACGGCAGAGGTCAAGATCAGGCAGGGATGAGCGGAGGGTCAGAAAGAGGTGAAAGTGGTTTGGTGTGTGTGTGTGTGTGTGGGCATGCAGGCTGATGAAATTGTGCACAGAGTCAAGCCCTCTTCTGTGGCTGGGGGTTAGCAGCCTCCATGTTTTGGCAGTCAGGTCGTGAACTCTCACCCCATCAGACCCCGAGAAACAAGGCCGTCTCGTCAGGTGCGACTGTGGCCACTAATTAGACATAATCTCCCATCTCCTACTTGTCAGTGTCTTTTCAAACAGACCATGACGATCAGTGTGGCTCAGGGAGGCTGTCTTTGGGTGGCATTCTGCTTTTGTTAGGTAGAAATAGTCCCTTTACCCTTGCTTGCTCTGCTATCAAGTGTCTTCCATCTGCCCTAGAGAACTAAACATAGATGGTTGTAAAAGATGCACAGATCCACTGTCTTGGATCTGAAATGATTTTAATTGAAGATTACTGCAATCAGGATCAATGGTGTATGCAGATAATACTGCAGTTATAACTGTTAGCAGGATTACAGAACTACTTTTTTGTCTTTCAGTAATTGATAGACCCACAGTTCCAGCCCTATACACCATTATGACAGAAAAGCTGGATTTACTTACACAAGTGTTCACATCTTAATCGGACTTGTTGGGCTTTACTAAAGCAGTCATAAAGCTCTACTTACAGTTAGCCTGTTTTTGCCTTCTGCTTTGCCTTTCTCCTCTGCACCTCTTTAGCCTCAGGCCAACTGACCTCTCACTCTTCTCATATTTATCTTTACTGCTCCTTGCCCTGATGACAAGCCATATTCGTGCTTTACTCCCTCTGTTTGTCAGACAATAACTTCTCTCATTGTTACATTTTTTCGTTGACCCATTTCTGCACCTCACCACATCTCCTCTGCCAGGCTTTGCTTATAATACATCCCAGGATATCATCACATAGGCCACTGAGATGACAAGACATGCATTTAACTAAAGGACTATCCTCAGAGTTGAATACATCTACAGCATTCAATTAGCAACCTTGTAATATCACTTGAATAATGAATGAAAAAATGAATATGTTTGTTTGGCACAGAATCTGAAATGATGCGATTACTTCTGTCTTTCAGGTTGACGAAACAAGGGAAATGAGGTTTTAATGATTTGGCATAAGCACAGCTCCATATCTCTTGTGATGACGCAGGAAGTCTCCAAAAGTGTTGAGAATTGTTTGTATGTAAAGACGCATTAAATTTAACAATATATCACAAAGAACTAGTGAGGATTCTTACAAGAAAGCCTACTGCAATAAATATTCACACAATTCTGCAATTACCAAAGACCATAAATGTCCATTGGTATTTGTCCTTGGTGTGAACACAGACTGCACAGGCCTAATTATCTGATTCCTTTCCCTGAGCAGATTGCGCGTCCAAAAAACGGTCTGTACTTTCCCTCACTGCCTAAAACAATAACCCCACAAAATGCAGCGTCCACGAGCCAGCTTCACAGCAATCGTTCTTCTGCTTTGAAGTGTTTATGGACATTCATGATCCAGCATTTGAAAAGAGCAGCACATGTTTGGCATAGCGGAGCACTTGGGCAACAGGAGAAAGTATGTTTCAATGGAAAATATTTAATCAGAAGTGTGGGATGTGAGGGTTGTGTGGTCTGGGTAGGGTGAGTACCCCTGGGATGTCAAAACATCAACTGTCCCACCGCAGAGACATCCAAGAAATGCAATGAAAAACAGGTGTTCGAGTAGAAGAGCATCTTAGCCGTGAATACAAATGTCAGGTGTACAGATGTCAAGTCTATTCCTTCAGGGGATGTAAAGGGTAACGTGTGCTGCAATCATCTTCTGAATCATAACGTCACAATATTAGTCGGTTTACGGAAAATGAATCTGCAACTATTTTGATAATCGATTAATCGCAAAAGTTGCTGTTTTTTCATCAAACTTCATCATTAAGGGTTTAACATCTTTGGAAACATTGGTGGGACAAAAGAAACAGTTTGAATATGTGCATTTTGTCATTATTTTTTGACGCTTTTTTGAATACCATTATAAAAAACATAAATAAATGAAAATAATGATGTGTAGTCATAGACAGAAGGACAGAGAGTATGCAGACGGGCAAATGTATTCCACCGCAGTGCGCTTGTGGCCGTCTAGCAGGACCGAGCCAGATGTAAATGATTTACGCTGCTTTTTTTTTATTCTCCACTCAGCTTACATGATTTTGGAAACTTGTGATCCCCTTGAACATGTTCTGAATGCATGGAACGAATCCTGCTCACTATATGCCATACATGGAGTGTTTCTCACATGTTCTGCATACTGATCTCTGGCCAAGACAAGCACAAGGTCGGTCAGTTCAGGCGGGCAGATTCTCTATACATCGAACACCATATTACTCTACAGTTGCCTCTGTCCAGATCTTTTTTAACTTTTCTCTCTCAGTCACTCTCTTTTTGTCTCATCTAAACTCTCAACTCTCTGTTTATGCATCACTGTGTTTGCATCTCTGTTTTAGCGATCAGATTCTCAGGGATGACAGACACAGAGCAGAGCTTCACGGAGACCTTAAGGATGTACAGAGAGGAAACAAGAACGCGTTTTCAGCCTCCATGAGGACACACTGAAACTATGTGAGGGCTGGAGCTTTTGAACATGCAACTTTTTGTTTGTGAAGGACGCGAAACCGCTGCTAGGATACAAAATAGGTTTTTTGACATGAATATTATCAAAATGAAGCCCAAAAGACAATAAAATAAACAAACAGGGAGGACGCTGAGAGGATACACCCTGACCTCTAGGCTTTGTGGTGTCGTATGTCCAAGCATGCTTTAGTGATGACATTTATATAATTGTTTGAAAATCGGAATATTTTTTAAAAACAGAAAATCCCAGTCACGTGTGGTACAAATACAGGAGATGAAACTAACGTGGTGGAACAGACCCTCAGCATGTCCCAACGTGTCATGGTTAGATGCAGTGAAGGTAAGTGCAGCTGAAAGCACTTATATCAATCATATACTGAAGACATTGCTCTGTGGATTGCTTAAATGACTCAAATGACATGCATGGTGACAGAGTTACTTTGGACCACATGTCAGGATGAAGAAAAGTTGTTATCGTAAGTAATTCAACTTAGAATGTTGCAATTTCCCACAATAATCACCATGCAAGCATTTGAACTAACACCATGCTCCTGAGTTTATGAGTATATCATAGTATTGTGTCTTCAGGTGGGTCAGGATGAAGATAAATGAGCAGCAAGGATTTTGTAGCTCATAAACAATGAGAAGATGAAGCCCTGAAGGCCAGGTACTGTATATGAATGTGTCTTTTCTTGATGACCGTGTCTCCTTTTCCTCTCCTTCAATATATATTTCAATATGTTGCATGGTACAGATTTCTCTCCCTCTAGCTCACAGTGTCTGCACTCCACCCCTTCTTCTCCTCGGAGAGATGAAGTATTAGTTTAGACAGACTCCGTGAGATCACAGTTGCTGAGAGGGAGTGGGTGCAGCTATCCAGACCACATAGTAGGACATTACAATGCTTTTTAATTACACTGCACCACACAATGTGCATTACGATGGATCCAAACACGTCCCGTAGCCTGCTTTACATGTGCTATGACTGCAAGGGTTTTGCAGAACAGGAGCCGGTGTATTCATCATGAGACAGTAAATATGACAGATGGTGCTCAAAGGGCAGCAAACAACCTCCTACATAAAGAATGGGAAACCTTCCACTAAGTGGAATCCAAGTGGTGTGTTGGTGAGACTGCCAGAAGGTGCACATGTATCTGTATGTGGTCACTAAATAAAAACTACATAATAACTCCCATGTCATATGTTGGTAAATGTGGATTTTTTAAGTAGGTAAGAGAACCAGCCTTGCTTTCAGATGGACCACCATGCATCTTTGTGGTTTTCTAAAAGGCTTAAAGGGTGTTATGAGCGCAAGGGATCATGGGATCAACATGATCAAGGGATCTTTTTAAAAGCCATACAAGAGACTACTGTATATAACCATTCTACTGTTCTTGCATAATGTATGTAGCTTCTGCTCCCCCTTTGTTAGAACTGTAAAGAGGTCCTCCTGTGCAATGTTTTAAACTGATCCTTTGACAACAAAAAGAAAGTCATGAAAAATGTATAAATCCAGACTAAGAGCAATAAATTAGAATTCTGATCTTCAGTGGCTCACACACTTGTATGCTGCTTGCATTCTTGCAGTTACTTCACAGTAAAAGCCTCTCAGGCTCAAGGAGTCTAAAGAAGAAAATGTAAGGAGAAAGGTTGTGCTTGAATGTTTGAGGTTGCTCTTACGCTAATTCATGACTTGTGAGTAGTTTTCTTTGTATTTGTTGTTGTTTTTTCAGAATAAAACATTGGTCCCCCTACTGTAATAAATCTAGGGATGTTTTTTTGGTGATGTAATTTACTTATTAGATCATCTGCATATACATTTATATTGTGAAATCAATAAAACATTAAATAAAAAGAATAATAATGGGATGTTGCTGTAGTTTAAATTCTGGAGCTACACCATAAAGAAGAGCAAAGTCATCTTCTGGTCAGTGCAGTTGATATATGAGTGAGTGATGATGAAACCCTTGGTAGTTTTGACCTTCAGCTATCTGAAAGAGGTCCCTTGGCTCCTTCATCACACTCTACACAACCTCTGTCTCTGCCTGTCAACACCAGCTTATAAAGAAAGAGGCATCACACCGACAGCACACACAAACATACACACATTTGCAGACACACAAGGCAATACCTTACCACACGAGACACAGCTAGCTCAGCAGTTACAGGGTGGATATCTGTAGGAACAGCTGAATGGCACCATTATTCAAGTAGCACACTTTCTTTGATGCATACTGGCTGGCAGAAACAAAAGGGAGATTCCTGGGCTATGAATGTGTGCTGCTACAATACCACCCTGACACTTCATCCTGTCTTGTTCTGAATTGTCGCCTAAACCCTTTTCCTGGAAGCACAACCTTCTCCCAACAGACTAGCCCAATCTATTCATCACTCTGACCGCCGGGCACTGACCGGTAAGGCCCTATTTACTCATCACCCTGTGCCTTTGATGAGCTGTCCTTGCTGGATGTGTCATTGGCGCTACCCAGGGGACCATCCCTTTGCCTGGAAGGCATGGTGTCAGGTTTTGATCCACGCCAACACTCATCGCCCAAATATTCAGATGATGTGACCTAAATCTTAGACATTTCATTGCCATGAAAAGCTTCTTTTTGTCCTCTATATGCTACACATTTTTGTGAATAACACTTTGCAGTCCATTGAAATATAGTAGATTAAGATAACTAACCGTAATAAATGGCACAGTGGTGGATTAAATATCCATAAGTGATTGGAAAGAGGAGAATCGATGATGACAGTATTATGGCCAGTATGTGCATGTATCCTCAGGTCACAGTGCAGCCTCGACGCCCCTCACCTTCTCTTCTCCTCTCTTCTCGACCGTAGACCTGCTGCTGGCAGCTCTGTTGATGTAGAGGGACGAGTCAACAAATCAACGGCTTCCTTTGCCAAACTCATCACACAACGCTCAAACTGTGCTGCACTGGCTCATCCACACATAGACAGATATAGATGAGTTTGCACACATACATGTATGTACATGTATGCCTGCAGCACAAAAACATACATGTACTTGTACACGCCAGTGATTAACCTCGTGGTTACACTTGAAACACACAGGTTTGTCACTTATGCGTGTTTGTGCTTATTTATGTTTAACAGACGCTAACATGATACAGTCACTCAGTTCTCAGCCAGTAGCTCGGCGGCTGCCTGATTTAATTTTTCAAAGGCTAAGAATAGAGTTTTACAGGTTTCCCTGACGCCAAAGCAAACAGCAACACATTTTCACAACAACAACAGGGGCTCTGAGAGTCAGACAGATCAGCCGGAGACGGCGCCCTAGAAGAGGCCAGAGCTAACTGAATCAGCTTCTAGCAGCAAACAGGGAGAGTCTTAAAGACAAATAAAATGTACTTCTCTTCATCCTCTGTTTCTCTAATGGCTTTGCTTTCTGAAATGTAAAATGAAGTACAGCAGCAGCTTACTCCCACAAAGCAACCCCTCTATAATGTGGCATGTAAATGTCTGATGTATTTAATCAGAGGGCAGCACATGAAACCGCTCATGTTTTATTGGTCAAGTCAAATGTTTGGCTCCAGAGTACATTTTTTCTAGGGATTAAAAATACTTACATAAGAGTATTTGAAAAGGAAAAGCATGTATGCATGTACCATAATAAAGCCAGTAATGATAAAGGCCTGTTGCAGACCTTAAGGGTAAAAACTGGGTCATATCTTTGTCAAAGTAACTACAAGCGAGATGGATATGTGATTTCAGTGAGACAGAGACAGAATGGTTGCAATAATTCATCCTGTCCCTCCAGAAAAGTATGGCTTTATTGGCTTCCTGTCAACAAGCAATGCCTTTGAAGAAGATACCGTATCAGTTTATGCATGTATATGTGTTCGTGTGTTATGACCGGTCATGGTCAATGACAAATAGGAATCAATTAGGGTTTGTGCTGGGTAAAGGTTCTTTTTCCAAGACAAGGTCGAAAACATAAGACAAACATAACTATCAGATTACAATGAACTTTATAAAAATAAATAAAGAATGGGTCAAGGATGAGATGCCTTTCACTCTCTGAAATTTCTGGTTGAAATATTATCAAAGACTCCCATGGGGTGAAGCATTTAGGCCTAACCTTGAAGAATAGCCTGTGCTGTGTCACCTTAGTGTGTGTGAGAGTAAGAGCAGGGGCCTCTCAGAGCACTAATGACAGCTGATGATAGGCTGAGAAGAACAGCTCTATGACTGATGAAAGCTGCTGCGGCACTGAGGCAGAGAGAGGGGTCAGATTGTGGCCGAGGGGACCACAGAGATAACGCTAATGACACAGCTATTTCACAATTTTACACTTGCTTGGCCAACAGGCTGACAACAAGGGTGGCTGCTAAAGTAAAAGTTGCACCAGACCAAATTACATCATATAAATTCCTGAAAACCTATTTTCTAAATCAGCTTCTTACTGGGATCCAACCTGACAAGAACTAGATTAGCAGAGGTTTGACTTTTAAACTAAATAAAAACTAACTTTGTAGCTTACTTGAATATTTAAAGGTATTGCAAAGTGCTTAAGATTTCTAATTCTTCAGGGCTGGCAGCGCTCTTCTAGTGTAGGGTGTATTTATCTGACATGTTTTACATCCATTAAGTCACTACAGGTCATATATCAATAAATGCAATGCCAATCTGGGTGATCCTATTTGTCCCTCGAGTTGACGGGAGTGGTTGGCTGTAGGATGACATTAGCCATATCCATCGGGCCCTGGCGGTCACTAAAACAGTTTTGTGAATAGAAATGATGTGAACCATATGCCATGTCAGTAACATCTTTATTAAATGGGAAATGTTTGGCGCTTGATGCAGTGCTTTCCACCAACTACCAACAGCACTTAAAAACCCCAATAATGTAATCTCTCATGGAAGAACGCTGTTATATCCTTCTAGTAGAGAGGCAGACATTCATAGAATAAGATGCCAGAGTTCAAACTGTTGTGATGGCTCAGAGAGGTCCAACACAGTATTAAGGTTAATATTTGCTTTATTTTGTATTCTGGCTACCTGGCTAACACTTGGTTTTAATAGCGTAGCTTATAAAATGTTTATTTGCGGACCAAAATTAGTTGGATCTACAACTATAATAAACCACAAATACTTAAACTCTTGAAGCATGTTGTAGGACAGCTGAAACTAAGCTGTGACCGATAATGGCTGACTCCATCAACAAAGAACTTCAAAGGCCAGCCGAGTCTCTACTGTATAGCCTCAGGCAGAGTACTCATCAATCTGGAGACAGCACCTAGGTGGTGCTATACATCCAGCAGATAGCATCATACATCAAACAAACTCTGGAAATACTACCCTACTCTTCTGGCTGAGGCAGAAAGCTATCTGGGTTTAGCCCACACACAGCCTCACATGGAAACGTAGATGTGGAATGCTTATACACACTAACAATTTGGTGTTTTTTCAGAATCAGTGCTACAATCTCACTTCATAATCAACACTCTGAACCTATATGTTGGTTTTAAACTCATATTACAGGGTTATACTGTAAAATATGATCCGACAGTTGATCCTTCTTTACATTCACGGGTCAAATGTGCACCTGGTGCCGCTGGACTGTGAATAATATGTGAAACATCCAATACTCCCATATCTTTCTTGATATGTTTTTATTCACTCATTCCATTGCTGAATAGTTGAAGAGTGTGTTAGAAGGGAGTAGGTGCCTCAACCAAAATGTGGGTGAGAGCCATTTTGGTCATTCTCTCAATCACACCTGATAAGAGCTGGTTGGAGCTGATCCGAACTTATCTGATGTTATGAAAAACATAAACTTCTGCAACGTGTGGCTTTCTGTGTGTGTGTGTGTGTGTGTGTGTGTGTGTGTGTGTGTGTGTGTGTGTGTGTGTGTGTGTGTGTGTGTGTGTGTGGTGCAGAGTGTACACATGATCTGTTATAGATAGAACAGATGTGGAGATGATTGGAGACACAGAGCTGTACACTTGAAGCGCACTAATCTCTCTTCAAAATCATTATGAAGTGAAAGACAGCCCCGCTATTACCGTCCATACAGAAAGCACTGTGTACAGTAGGTGACAGCATACAGATACTCTGTTGATACAGCATACACAGACAGCAGACACATCCTGTATGTATTATAGAGGACATGGCACCAGAGGTCCCACACACCACACACAGTCTTCCGCCTTCAGGCAGAAAGCAAAAGAAGCCTCCATGGTAAAAATGCTGTAATTGCAGCTCAACTGTCAAACACAAACACAAACAATTCGGTCATATCCTGCACAGATGCAAACAAACAAAGGAAGGGGAAGAGGAATACAACAGCAACATTAAATATTCGATGCTGTCATCACAACAACGCAGAGGTGGGACCAAGACATTGTTTTGCAAGTCACAAGTAGGTATCAGGTCTTTGCATTCAAGTCCCACGTCCTAAACTTTCAGTTTCGTAGTTTTCAAACTGCACCTTTTGCAGAGTGCAATATGTTTTGTCATGACCATCGCATGGTTTTTGTACATGAGCAAAATAAAATTTGGTATAATTTTTTCCAACTGGCTCTCTTAATATAGTTATTTTAAATAACGTCAATGTTCTTGTCTTTGGGCCGGGGGCCAAGGTCAAGTATTTTTAAGGGAAAAGGATCAGGTCCAAGTGAAGCCAAGAGTCATTGGTGTTTAAGTCGAGTTGCAAATCTTTTTTGATTTTGTTAAGTTGATTCTAAAGTCAACAAATTTCACATTTTTGACTCGAGTCTGACTACAGTCCACACTGCAACTACAACTTTCTATTGATAGTATTTCACATGTCTACTACTGTAGACATTTACAGAAGAATAAATAAGATGAGAGGTGAAAGAACTGCAGTCAATAACATATATCATTGCTGACAGGGCTATTAGCAGATGTATGAAAGGAGCAATAGACTGAATAAACTAAAAAGGAATGAAAGTGGGCAAAAAGTGTAGAGAAATTGAATAAGAAGGAGAGGGGGTGAGAGACCAAACAGAGGAGAAACGGGAGGGAGAAGGGCAACGTCTGAGTGTAGGAGACCCAGGAATGTTAATCCTCTTTGTATGTCTCCCAGCAATGATTAAACTTTTCTAATATCAGGCATGACAAGAAAAAACAGGTCATATATGGGTCAGCTGTGGGAGAAGAGGAAAGAACAAGACCAAAGCCAGTAGTTATTCTCACAACAGCTTTAAAATCACACAATGCAAAGCCACAAATAAGTCGCTGTTACTGCCTGCGGGGCATTCATGTACAGCAACAGAACCACAGCCTGTTGTTAGTTAGCATGTCTCATGCCTACACTGGGTTGGGTGTACATCAGATGTAAAGTGGACATGCATATTTGCACCCTAAATGAAACCAAGCTACATTGAGCTGTAACATGCTGGCCTGGTTATCCATTCACCGCGATAGCCGGGGCCACGTGACATATGAAATACATCATGCCTGCTGCTACTGTGTGAAAATGGCCCGAGAAGCTGGCAGGCTGAGTGCAGGAGTCTCAGAGAACCACTTAGCGGCTATGCTAGGCTAATCAGAGGTGAGAGGTCAGTGCCAAACTGTGTGTGCTTAACCCC